>NW_008329335.1:1270955-1276343 GCF_000622305.1 Nannospalax galili
AGGGGATAAAGGGAAAGAAGGAGCTCAAGAGAGGTGGGACCATAGGAGAAGGGTATTATTAAGGGAGAAATGGGGAAAATGAAGAGAACTATGGTGGATGGGTGAGACAATGTGAGAGACAAATAATTCCTAGCTAGTTTTAAAAACCAGAGAGAAGCATATTACTCCTACAACCTACTGACAAATTATATATAGCAGATCAAGAAATACCATTTGTAGGATTATAGTGGGGCCTGAAGAGATGGCTCAATTGTTAAAGGCCTTGTCTTACAATAACGAGGACCTGAATTTGGTCTCTAGAATACCCAGAAAAAAGTAGCAGGGCTTAGTAGCCTATACTTATAAGCTCAGAGTTGTGGAAGAGGCAGGCACGTTTCCTAGGGCTTTCTGGTATTCATTGTAGCTTATTGGGAAGGTTATAAGACAGTAAGAAAATTTATCTCACAAAATGATAAAAGAATGACCAATGACACCAAATGTTATCTTCTAGATCCCACACGCATGTGCTCACACAGAGAAACACAAACCTACTAGGACCAGCTACCTCAAAATTACATAATTTAGTGATATTAAAGAAAAAGTGACTTTGAAATTGAATCTTATAAAATTCTTTCTGTTAATACATCAGTCTTATACAGAATGTAGCAAACATTTCCTCAGACTGTTACATAATATCTAATTTGAGAATACTTGTCAAGTTCCATGCAAACTCAAACCAGAAAAAAAAAAATCCCAGCATAGACATGAGGAGGTGGGTAAGAAGCTCCAAGCCCACTTACAGAAATTGTGTCAAAAGATGACTACTGGGAGGGACAGAGACAGTCTCTTTCAAGCATGGGACTCTTGGTAGGGTTAACCAAGCTCCAGTTGATGTACCCACAATGAAAGACATTTTGGGACACAGATTAGATTCAATAGGACTTAATATATATTATATATTAATAGATTATCGATAAATATGATATATTTTAATAAATTATATATGATAGAGTACATTAAATTGGGTGTGGGCAGTAAGGAGAGGTGTGGTTAGGGGAATGGATCTAAATACCATCAAATTCTATTGTATGAAAAGTGCAAAATTTCAATAAAAGTAAAAAATACTTGTCAGTTTTACTGTAGTAAAATGAAACAACAAAAATATAAAAAATAAATGAAAATGAAGCAAATCTAAATAGATTTACTGGAATCAAATTTAAGTTGAAATGTATTTAAATCTAAGAATTATTCAAAATTAAGACTTATGTTATATTCAGACTATTAATGCAGAAATGTAAATTTTTGTACTATGTCTTCGTGTTCAAAATGAATAATCTTGGCAATTTAAAGTACTCTTGTGTCTCATTTTTTCATTTGTTTAACGTAATGGCAATAGTGTATACCTACTTGTATAGAAGTAAGGGCTAAATGAGATAAGAAGTTAAATTTCTAGCACTTGGGATATAAGTTGAAAGTTTTTATTATTAAGGCCCACAATAAAAATAATGATCCACTAAATTTCATATGGCATGATCTGATAGCTAATGTTCAAGTCGACTCATTGAAAAAGAAAGAACAAAATAGATTTGTTAGTGGTTTTAAGGTTAACCAATTAAGCTACCTGCCAGTGACTGCTGGGCACTAATCAGACAAAAAAAAAAATACCTTTAAGTTTTTGTCTACCTAATTCTAAAGGTATTATTTACTACATAATAGAATATAGGTTTTATGCAAAGTATACTAAAAGATTAATTAACCCCAATATATAAACTTCAGAATCTGGAAACTACTTATTGATTATGATTATGAGATATTCATTTTATTTTTGTGTATATTTCATTAATACTTATTTTCTAATTGCCTCCTTTTAGCTGATGCTTTATAACTCTTTATAGAAAAAAATTTAGAAGATTACTTCTTAAAGTAGTCTTCTTTTCAGACAATTTTAGTAAGTTGATTTGGTTGGGTCTATCTGCTAATCAGAGATTTCATAGGGGCTCTTCCCAGCCATATCGTCACAAGAGCTTTAGTGATCTGAATCATTAGTCTGATAATTAATGTGTGTGACGCATCACAAAGAATAACATTTTAATTTGCTTTCCTTATTTACTCTAGAATTTTCTTTATTAGACAAATATTCATGATACATATTTGGCAAGATTAACTATCAGAGTATTTCTGTTAATATACATGTCTACTTATCTACAAATCTTTATAAATCTGTTGGCATGGTTTAAATCTGAAATTTCCCCACATATTCATGTTTTTAATGTTTGGTCCACAGTGTATAGGACTATTTTGAAGTCTGTGGGACTTCAAGAGCTGAGGTTTATCATCTTGATGTAGGTGACTGAGGGCTTGTCCGTTGAAAGTTGTTCATGGCCCAGGTCTGGTCCGTTCTCTCAGGGTTCTTGAACATGTGAACATCCACTATATTCCACCTCCACAGATGGCTCAGATCACCCTGTCTTCCTTACTCTGATAGCCTGAAATCTCTCTCAAATGATGTGTGAAAAGTAAGACCTTATTCCCTTAAATTCTTTCTCTCAGACATTTTGTCATAGTGATACAGAAAAATAAACAAACAAAAAGTGTATCAGCTACATCCAATTCCCAACTTGAAATTATAAGATTTCATAATCATTTATTTATTCTTTACTGGTCATTTTCATGTATTGTACTAAAATTAAATCTTTGGTTTTTCAGAATACACTTTGCCTACTAGATGATAATGAAGACAAGAGTGGTGGTTTCTGACATACTCTGCTGTGCATTGGGCCTCAGCTACATTACTATGAATTCAATTTAAGATAATGTAAGTGCATTTATTTGTCTCACGGTAGACTGGGATTCAGTTTCCAGAAACTACATCACACAGCTTACAACCACTTGTAACTCCAGTTCCAGGCAATTCCACATCCTCTAGCCTCTGTGGATACCTTCATACACATGACACACATAAACTCACACAGGCACTCATATACAAATAAATAAAAATAACAAATAAATAATTAAGAAAATGTATTAGACGAATAGCCTACTCAGGAGTACACAAATTTCAAATTTCGAAATCCAGGTTTTTTTCTACACTATATTGTTGGAAGCATAAAAACCATCAATTAATTCAGTAGTATCATCATTATAATAAATGTTTTATATATTTTCATCGCGCTTGCTTCACTATTTCCCCTAATTATCTGGTTAATTAAAAGGTACATAAATTCAGCAGTCAAAACCAAGAAGCGGAGAGTCGGGGAAGAACACAGCCATGCTGAGTATTCTTAATTTGAAGCCATGCGCAGGAATCAGATGTGAGCCCATGGAGGTGGGGGTAGGGGAATCCCATTTGTCCCTGGTACTCATTTGTCCTATCTCAGATGGTCACCCACTCTGTTCTATCTTGACCCCCCCCACTCTCTTCTATTCATATTCAGATGTGGAAGATACTTAGCCTACTAAGTATGTCATGTGTGCTTCATTGTGTGCACCTAGCAAAGTCTTCTGCCTTTATTTAATTTTTGTTGCTACCTAATAGTTGTCAATGGGTCCTTGTTCCTTTCTAAGAACAGCTCTTTATTTTTTGCCCTGTGCTTCACTCCATCTTGCTCATTAAATGCAACCATTTCTATACGTTGTCATTTTTATTAACACTGTTTTCTTCTCCACCAGATTATTCAATTTCCAACATAGTACTTCCTATATTTAAAAATATAATTATTTTACTACTTATTCTTCCATATAGTTATTTTGTTAATTTTCTTTATAACAAACTTCCTCTGTCTTCTCTGTTTCTTTCACTTTGTCATTTTCACCTTTTGCTTTTAGTCTATTTTATTTCACTGAAAATTGTCAAGGTTACAAGAACATCCAGCTTTGTAAATAAGTGTCAGTTCTCAGTCCCTTCTTGCAACTCAGGATCACTCACACAAATTATCCTTATGTTTACTCAAAGCCCATACTTACTCATACTGGAGATGATATCCTACATGGCTTTACCTCACTAAATCTTCCTTTTCATTTTTTTTTTCAGATTTCAGTTTCCAACAAGAAATTATTAACATGCCTCAGACCCCATTGTCACACATTTTCCCCTTCTCTCTGAAAAGATTGTGAAATTTGATTGCCTTCAAGAGACCTCCTGAAGGCAGGACTATGGTTTATAGCTAAACACCAACATCTTCACTGAGGTCATAATTTGGCATCAGGGGTCTCCTCCCATCCCCTCTAGCTATAGGTCCAGAAGAATCCACAGACTGTACAATTATACAGATCCTTAACCAATCATCTTTTATTTACATTTGCTTCACTATTTATTGAAACCTCCTTGGATACAGACTAGAGTCATTCTTTCCATCTGCTGTTCATCCAATCTCAGCAACTCATTTCCTGGAATGGAACAACTTCTTGTTCCCTTGATCTTGTCAAATTTTTGCAACCACAATCTGTAGTCTAGAGCACCATATCAGCCTATTAACTAATGTCTTGAAAAGTGTCACTTACTCCTTGCTTCCCTCTGTCCTCCTCATACATAGGGCATATTCATATTTTTAGCTAGTAGGTCTTTAGATTATCTAAGCCTACTGTCATTGTCATGTGTTCTTTCTATAGCCCCACACTTTGGTCTCCAGAAAAATGAGAGTTCATGTGAGTCTCAAATACTACAATAGTTTTCCAAACTCATTGTGATTGGGTGCTCCCTCTACCTAGGCATGCAGGCTTTAAATCGCACATGGCTTGTAATTTCCCATTATTTGATGTCTGCTCAAATGTTAGGTGATCTTCTATACTTGTTCCTATCTCTCCAGAAGTCCTTGACTCCACTTCATTTTCTTAGTTATTTTTCTTATTAAATTTTTGTTTATGCACTGGTATCTACCATGATTCAGAGTAAGTTTTATGATATCAGGGACTATGTTCTTAAGTATTTTTTGTTACTTATGTAGAATACTCTGTAAAGGCATAGGGAAAATAGATGGATGGTAAATAATGAATAAATGTTGCCATCATGTCACTATGATTTTAATCAGGCTGTAATGGTGGAATGTAACATCAGGATAAAAACTGCCTCTAAAAAGTTATAGCACCTATTGGGAAACAAGATAAAAAGAGAAATCATCAGATATATGATTCAGACTTTTGATATCAACTAGTTATATTAAAGTAAGCATAGGTAAATAAATATACTAATAGTATGCTACTGAATAATTTTTAGTAGAGAAGCCATGCATTAATGAAAAACTGATAACCGAAATGCATTTATTTTTATAAAACTAACATAACAATAAAACTTTCAATTCCCAGAACTGAATAAAATCTTATAAAATAACTATGGAATAATCCAAAGAATTTGCTATTTGTAAAAAAAAAAAGAAATATATTCATCTCATTTTCCAAATATATTTATCTCAT
>NW_008329335.1:1276437-1279736 GCF_000622305.1 Nannospalax galili
TCTATAGGTTTTAAAAAGATGCTTCAAAATATGTTAAGACCTAATTAGATAAATTAGATTAAGTTAAGTTATGCTATAAATATGAGTTTTTGAAACTAATAAATATTGTTTTCTCTTGAAAGTTGTCCATGTTAAGTAATAGAGAGATTGAATCTTGAAAAAAATCTCTTCAATCTGAACTCTATCACCTACTTACTTTGCTGATGAAATGTGTCAACATATAAACCAGAAAGTATTATACACATATAAACAAAATGTGTATTCCTACTTAAAATAAGTTCATATATTTCCGAGTTTATGTGTATATTCAAGGAATGAAATTGGACTCTCTTAGAGAATGAAAATCAGGTATCATTTATCTCAGGCAAAGAGGTAATCAACATGCTTAACTGGAGAAACAATTCAAGGCTTGAGGCTCCTTAAACTGTTTGCACACAAACATTCTAAAACGTAAAATGTTAGGACAACTACTAAACTAATTTTGGAAAGATATTATAATACACACAATTTATGACTGTACACCATGTGTGCTATACCTAAACACCATGCGTACAACATCTAAGCGTTTTGCGTGCTATATACAACACTATTAGAAAACCAACCCTAGAGGATCATAAAGAATGGAAAGGAGTCAGAACTCAGAAAAGGTGAGGTCATCAACTCTAGGGTTTAATATACTTAATTCCCAATATTCTCACTCTTGAAAATAAGAAATGGCTGTGTTACTCTGGAGAGATGCAGTCCTAATTAAATTTTTGCACAGCCTCCATTGGCCTTCTCTGAAAGCAGGCATTTTTTTCTTATCCATTAATGCATATTATGTTAACAATCTCTCTAGAGAGACAGTTTCTTCCAGGAAAATAAAAGTGGTGAACAAAATTAGATCCATATCACTTCTCTCTCCAATTCCTACTGGACTATGCCTTGTATTAACTATCAATGCTACTGGATATTTCTGGAAAGTCCTAAAACTCTATAAAAGCAAATATGCCAAATTCTTTCAAGGTCTTCTTTATATGTGACTTATTGGCTCAGGAAAAACTCATTCTGGAAGAGACGTGAACAGGTTTGCCCAAATTCTTGTGTACCAATTTGATTGCAAATATGGAATAAATTATATACAAACACATTTAGTAGACTAAGAATACCTGCTTTATTTCTTGGCAAAGACTCCTAAGCATGCAGCATTCCTTTTGGCCTCTTCTTCAGTTCTCAGCTACTTTTGCCATCTCTTGGTTCTAGCCAGCTGCTTCTTCACTCCGTGGCTCTCTAAAATTTCATATTGTACACCTACCCTCATGTCCCCAGTTTCAAGAACATGAACATCTACCTTCCATTTATGACACCAGGCATGTACAGGAAACATTCGAGTTCTTGATATGTATTTAGAATTCATAGGCATCATGAATATTCTACATCCATTTTGCAATGAAAAGAACACAAGCAGATTTTTCTAAGTAAAACCTTAGTTTGTCCTCATTTAAAGGAAACTACACATTATCATTTAGTGCAATGTGTCTGAACTATTTGTGAAATTAGAAAGTATAATAAAAATAAGTATGAAGAAAAGAGTAAAATATTATTTATAATGCCTCCACCAAAAGAAACTGCTCTCACACTTTAAAATAGTTCAACCTGTTATTCACAGACAGACACACACACACACACACACACATGCACCCCTGTTATACACACACACACACACACACACACACACACACACACGCGCACACGCACGCGCACACACACACACACACACACACACACACACACACGGTATAGTCTTTCTCCAAAGCTTCAGGTATTCTCGCTTTACAACATACTTATTGATGTACATTTTAGTAAGTCTTCTTAATACTACCTCCCAAACATATGAAGACTGTAAACAAGCTTAAAACTGGCTTCATGGTTCAAATTCATCAATAACCCTTGAATTTGTTCCTTACCCAGACTCACTTACAGTACAATCCCAAACATTATTGTTCATGCTATCAAATCTGATTTCTCTTGATTTTCATCACAGTCTGTTTCCATGTTGGTCTTTACATTTTCCTTTTCCATTTTGCAACTATGCATATTGTCCTAGCATTCTTCTTACTCTCAAAGCGCCAACAAATAGAAATGATTTTCTTGTTCCTCCCAGAAGTGCACCTTGGATCAAAAGCCCCAATGGCTATATAGGCATGCCACCTAAGACTCAAATGCCTTGGCTGGACTAAACACCTTTAAAATATATAGCTCATATTTAATTTTAAACATCAATGCCCAAATGCCATCTTGTCTGTTACAAACACTATACAAAGTGATCTGGACATAGTACTAAACAAGAAAAAAATCATCACTCCCCATTATAACAGAAATTGTTTCAGTAGAGTGTAGTGCTGAATAAGTGGAATGTACAAGGTGGAGAGTTGTGAGCTATGGTGGAAGGTTAAAATTGCTGTGAAAAAGTTGGTTTGGTGAATGAAAGAACAATTTTGGTGGACGATTCTATTTAAATGACATCAGTAACAATTATGTGCACATACATATGTGTACACAGATCTGTATCACTCACCTGTCCATCCATATGCAGAGAAGAGGGGGTATGAAACTTTGAATGATATGGCTCATATGGTTACACGGGCTGAAAATTTTGAAGATCTGCAGTCTGGAAGAGACCTGGTGGTGTGAATTCTATTCTACTTTGGATGTGTAGGTAGGAAAAGACTGTAATTCTGGCCTAAGCACTTCAGGCAGAGGGAGAAAATTCAACTCTTGACCAACTTTTTGTTATGTTCAGGCCCTCAATGAATTGGATGAGACTAGTTACTTCTGATCAGGACCAGCTGTATTACCAAGCCTATAGATCCAAATGTCAATCTCACTCAGAAACACCAACAAACACACGTCCAGATTAATATTTAGGCAAAATTCTTGGTGTCTGTGACCCAGTCAAATTAACATCAAACTAATCATCACAGAAGCCCTGGGTAACAAGGGATTTTTTTTCTAGTGGTAAAGAAGCAAGAAGAGAGAGACCAGAGGTAAAGAAAGCACAAATGAGGCAACCAGGGAAGTGAACAGAAAACCCACAGAATGGGAGAAAATCTTCACCAGCAACACATCTGACAGAGGTTTAATATCCAGAATATATAACAAACTCAAAAAACAGAGAATCAAGACAAGAAGTAACCCAATTAAAAGATGGGTTAAGGAGCTGAACAGAGAGTTCTCAAAAGAAGAAGTAAAGATGGCTACGAAGCATCTTAACAGATGTTCAACACCACTAATAATTAGGGAAATGCAAATTAAAACCT
>NW_008329335.1:1280379-1288654 GCF_000622305.1 Nannospalax galili
GAAAGAAGGAGCTCAAGAGAGGTAGGACCATAGGAGAAGGGTATTATTAAGGGAGGAAGGGGGGAAATGGGGGCACCTTAAGTGTGAAAACCATGATGGAGGGGTGAGACAATGCAAGAGGTAAATAATGTCTAGCTAGTTTTGAAAACCAGAAGGAACCATATTACTCCAGTAACCCACTGACAAATTATATATCCTAGGTAAAGTTTATCTCAGAACAATTGGTCTTGCCCAAGATTTATCTACATGATACATAGTAATTAAAAGTACCAGACTGATGGAACTGACCTTCTTGGATATTTAACAGACATACTTTGAGGCCTGTAATAATTTGGTCAGAGGGACATAAAGGACAGTTTTTGCTCCTTGCCCTCCTAGGTCCACTAGTTCCAGGGGACTATGAGCATCTCTCAAAATGTCCTGTAATTGTGGTAGATCACCTGTCCTCTTGATCAACAAGGCCAAGGGACCCCACCTGATGGACTTGAACCAGTGTCAGCCTACAAAGAGGAGGATCAACACAGAGAAATCATTTCCTCCATGATTCCAAGTGAAGCCAGCCATGGTCGAGTAGGACCTTTGACTTATCTTCACATAAGTGGAACTGGTAAAATAAAGGAGCCAGGGGCTCCTCCCAAGCCCATGTGACCCCTGGAGAACAGATCATTAAACAACTTTAAGAGTAAAAAAACACTGTTTTATCTGGGCCAAATTTATGGCCTTAAACACCCAAATGGAAAGTATAACCAAAGAGTAAAGGGGCCAATATAATATTTTAAGAGTCTATATGTATAGTTAAATGCTATATAACAAGAAACAATGCCAGATAGGAGATACCTTCTTTTGAGTTGTTGGCCAGGGTGGCCAAAGGAACTCCCAGTTAGTAACCCAGCATAGAACTAGGAAAATGAACAACACAACACAATCTTATCTAAAGGAATATTGACAACTGATTGCTGCTAGATGAGGAACAGCTGACCTTCCTAAAACAGAGCCCTCTAGAGAGGCTGACTACATTCACCAGATGGACAAGTAGTGGGGAATGGCTGAGTGCCGACAACACAGCAGACAGTAGCAGGGATATCAGAGTATACGGGCTCTAGTGGGGGGAGGGAGCCTATGGGAGGATGCCATCTGGGAAGTGGGTATATAGTTGAATAAGATGGTTTGGGATGTTCTCTCTGATATACACACAAAAAAAAATCAACAAATTTTTAAAAATGTGTTATATTTGAGGAGGAAGCTTGGAAATTTATGTCATGTCAATTAGTGGAGGTGATAAACATTACCATTGAAATCTACCTGATGACTTTATAGACACACACATGAGCCAAGGATCCAAGTGCAACAGATTATACCTAGTAATAATCAGACACATACAGATTAGACATGTATGTGCCAACATCTCAGTGTTGATAGCAAAAACCTTGAGTCTTTCTGCAAGGAACAATATATTCTAAAATGAAATGGAGATCTTTTTTAAAGGTTAAAAAACTCATTCAATTTTATGCCTTACAGGGCTTATACTGAATTCAATATTGTGTAACTGTATTAACTCAACTGTGAACCTAGAAACTTGCACCCACGTGTGAAAGAGATGTACTCTTGCTCTGGAGTGTGCTACTGAATATGTTAAACCTATAGTGAAATGTTTCCTCTAATCATGTTATTAAAAATTAAAAAAAGAAAGCACAAAGTTAGAGTAAAGCAGGACTACTAAGAGACTCTTTGCCTGCAAAAATAAACCCTTACTATCAGAGCAAAGTAAAGCAGGAACTTCATTTTAAACACATAGAAAGCATTGCATTCATAAAATTAACTATTTATGAGGAACAGAAAATTTTACAGAAATAAACTCCTTTGCAAAGTGATTCTGTGTCTATAGAATCACTCAACTGCAAATCCAAAATATTCTGAAACAAACATATGCTTGGGGAGCTGAGTGTTTGATCTCTAGCATAGCATGTACAAGAACCTCAGTTCAACCCAGAGCGCTAAAATCAATTTATTAATACTGAAACTCACTAAACGTGCACAGAATTGTGGTCTTGCCAATATACCATTAGCATTAGAGTTTTACAACTATGAACATAGTATTAACATTGTACAACAGATTATAAATAACATAGGGGTTATTTACAATACAGAGGATATCTAAGGAGATGGATATGCTAGTCAAGGCAATTGCTACCAATACTGGGGACCTGATTTCAATCTCTAGGGCAGTGTCCTGAGCAAATAAATTAGTGGGACACAAAGATAACATCCAATTATCCAGTACCCATAAGATAACATCCAGTTTGATTTCTAGCTGCTGAGAAGTAGCAGTCCACTCCTATAAAACCCCCATGGCCAGAGATGGAACCATGATGCACCAGAGATGCATTGTAGTCACTTCTGTATAACAGCATGCATTGTTACAGGCAGCACTGAATATTTAAATGGTCTTAAAGAATGTTGTATTTACTTAATATATTTTAATTGATTATAAAAAATCAGGGTACCTGGAAGCTTTCTTTTAACAGATAATTACTAGATTACGCATTAAGTTTTCAAAAACTGTTAAAGTTACTCTAGGCATTATGGTATTAAGCTGTAATTCTGGTACTCAGAAGGCTAAGACAAAAGGATTGTAAGTTTGAGAGCATCCTGAACTATGTGAGACCCTGTTTTAAAAAGATTGAGCATATCAGCATTTAGTTATAGAGGCAGGAACAGTTCATGGTGCCTGTTACCTTCCAGGGGAGCAAGGGGAGTGAGGGATGCTAGGGGAGGGGAATTTGTTGTCTTCTGTGGTGTAGTCAGTGATGAGTTGCTTGAGTAAGTAACTCCATACCCATGCTCATGCAAGTGTAGCCGGTTAAACCCAGTGGGTCAAAAAGCAAAACCAAGCACAAATCAAATAACATGAAAGTCGGCTAAGGAGTTGGTGATAGGGGTGAGAAGGTCTGGTAAGGGTAGGAGAAGGGTAAGATATGAAGGTAGAGGAGTGTGTGCGTGTAACCATAACATGTCATATACATGAATGAAACATAAAAAATAAAGCTTCTCCATATATCAGAGGGAAAATGAATTCACAAGATAGAATGATGTTGGACTCCACACCCTAATAAAGGGGGAGTTCAATGTCTTAAAAGAAAGAAACCAAAGGATAAAAACAAACAAACAAAAAAACATTAAAATCAAATCCTTTTTAAAGAAGACATCATTCCTTTGGGGTATAGATTTACTATCAATTAGAAACTGTATGTTGTCTATATGCAAAAGTCCTATGAGAAACATTTTCAGAATTCCCACTGGCAGTGTTCTTCCAATTACAGTGATACAGGAAGTGCTAAAGCATGGCTATGGGTCCATATTTCTGCAAATTAAACAATGAGGCTGAAATGATAGTAAGGAATAAAATTCTATGGGCAGAAGGAAAACACCTCACATTTGATGGTCAGTCTCAAACCAAGCAAGCTCACTACCTTCTCTCTCCTGCTCCCTCAGTCTGTCTCTTCCTCAGTCAATCAGTGGTTGTTTTATTAGGCTGACACTTTGTCACTTAATTTTTTTATGTTTTATGGAAATGAATTTTCTTATTCAATTTATTACTCAAATCTCATCAGCTTCATTTTATATCATTTTATATACTGTTTTCATATTATTGCTAATAATGAGCCCAGGGGTACAGCTTTTTATTTTCTGTGGTCCTGAAAATTTATATTATTCTGTAAATGTAGCAAAGTGGCATAAACTAGAGAATGCTCCTCTAGTCTTCAAAGAAATGGTCTCAATCTGACTCTGATAACTCAAGATTTTCCAAATACCAAATTGCATTTTATTTGGCTTGTGTAAGTTCCCTGTCCTTCAATCAAGTGTTTCCACTAGGAAGTACTAGGAAATAAAGCCTAACTTGGAGTAACTCTTCACTTGCTGACATACCATAGATAATGTTGACAAGTCTTTCTGATTTGTTTGTACTAGTCACTGAAGAAATCAGAGTTTTGCTTTTACTCAATATTTTATAGAGGATGGTCAGACTCCTGCCTGTGAAATGCACAACTTTTGAACACAGGGATAACTAACAAGAGAATTTATTTCCAACCAGGGGAAAAACAAGCTTTTCAAAACAGGAGAAGATTTCAGTTCCCTGTCATGTTTTTTTTTTTTTTTTTCTTTTTTCTTTCAAACCACATTTATAAACAATGAGTTTAACAGAGCCTGAGTTGTATGTACTTCCTTATTAGAATGCATTTTGGTTTTTACCTACTTTGCCTGTCACCAACATAATGAAATCTGACATTGATGAACATGCTTAACAAGAAAACAAGAATCCACTGAACAGAGTTCAGCAAGCAACAATATGTTTAATCCCATAGCTACACATTTTATCCACTACCTTTTTGACATTTGATTGGAGTTATTCACGGGAAGCACACTTCATTTCCTTTATCAAGACCTCCAGGTTTGGATTTATTCTGAGAGGATAATCCCACCCCCATGTTCTGCAATTCTGCAGTTGAAGTATTTAGCCACTGATCTGTTACAATAGTATGATAGGGAAAAAACTGACTTCTCAAAAGAATGAATTTTGCATGATAAATATGTAAGTCATAACACAAAGAAAGAAGGCGCTGAGCAAACATTTCAACATTCCAGAACTAAGTTTGTTTTCTCTGAAGAACTGAAACTAAATTAACATGTCTTTTTGGTCAAATACTTCTAAAAGTAAAAGAATGCCCATTTAAGACACATTTCTGGGAACACTCATAAAAAGAATCAGATTTTAGACTGTAAAAATCCAGAAAATAGGATCATTCTAATTATGGAAAAATGTTTTTAAAAAACCAGTATATTCAGGTTGGGGATTTAGCTCAGTGGTAGAGAGCTTGCCTAGCAAGCACAAGGCCCTGGGTTCATCCTCAGCTCTGAAAAAAAAAAAGAGAAAAAAAACAAAACAAAACCCCAAACAGTATATCATGCTAAAATGCAGTTGTTTTCCCTTATGAATGCTTGCTCTGTTTCATTGCTATATCTAATTTTTTTACTTGCCTACATAATCTTGTTCATTTTTGCCAGAATATATGTTTAAGCATCTTCCTATACTAATAAATCTAGTTGATCACTACTTCAGCTCTGTAGACAATTCTCATTCTCAAAAAGAATTTGGATGATTTGAAATGTGAATGGCCTGAAGTTTATACTCCCAAATTCACAGGTCAGTGTTTTCACCAGCAGTTTGACTGCCCCTTGAGATAATCATTTAATGTAGTAATTAAGGTGAAATTATGTTCTCATAATAAGACAAATAAAATAGAAGCAGTGCCTTTAAAAACAATTGGGTTCCTATGCACAGAAGGACACAGTAATAAGGCAGATACACCTGTAAATCAAAGAAATGGTGGTCCCGACTCTGCTGGTGCTTTGATTTGGGACTTCCAGTCTCCAAAACTGTAAGACAGCATATTTCTCTTTGTTTAGCCACCCTTTTGTATGTATTTTATCATGAAAGCCCTACCAAGAAAATGTGAATGACACCTATTGTCCTACGTGTCCAACAATCACTATGGGATTACAGTATTATTACTTCAAGGCAGCTGCAGTGGCTTTGTGTGTTTCAGATATTTTGTAAGGGCAAACCCTCGTGTCTTACAGAGTTCTGAAGTATAAAATCCTGGCCTAGGGACAGACACAGGAAAGGTCAGAGCTGCTGCTGCTGCTGCTGAAGCTGGTGATTTAACAGAAGGAGCAGGAGTGGCTGCTGGAATCATGGGTCTGGCTGTCAGCAACTTTCATGCTCTCTTTCCGAATTTTTCCCTTGTTTACTCATCTGAGCTCTGAAATCCTGGACATCATCCTACCCTCCTTTATTCATCAGAATTCAAAAAGCCAACCCTCTAGGTAATTATAGAGTCTTGTTTTTGTTTTGTTTTCTTTTGTTTTATTTCTTTTTTTTAAACTGTATAATGCTGTGACTGAAGATTTTCTGCTGGACTTTAATGTCAGAACTAATTGTTTCCTAGTTTGGTTCTGTGCAGACAATTCAATGTGGGAGTATTATAATCAATACCATTAGGCAAGAATATAAAAAGCTTGTTTATTCAAATGTGTAGGTTAACACACACACACACACACACATACACACACACACACACACACACACACAACACACACACACACGTTCTAGGAAGACCAGATTGCTTAGAAATGGAAAATAGCTAACATTTATGGAGCAATTCCTTCAACATAAATACATCTGATCTTATCCTTTACAGACATCTCAATAATTGGTGTTAACTTATGAGGTTATATTTTATGTAAGAGGATACTTTCCTTTACAGTTAATTGTTCCTTAAATAGTCACGTTTTTGTTCATCAACTAAACTTTGTTGAACATAAATTTGGAATAGAAATACATTATTATTTCTATATTATACTTTGATCGATATTTTACTTTTCATATTGTGAAAAGTAAATTGACCTTGAATTTTTTTACTTACTTGATTCCAGGTATATTTTTTCGTAGTTAAGCAATGTAATCCTTAAATTTTGATTTCTTTCCAAATTTTGCAGTATAATTCAGTTCAAAGTGCATTCCTATCATGGGGAAGCCACAGGAAAATCAGTGAATGTCTAGAATAAATAATGAATAGACATCTCTTTATTCAAGAAAATGCAATACTTCATGGCAATAAATGACTCATCTGTAAGTGAATTTATTGCAATTTCTTTTAAATGTGCTCTCCTTTCTATTGACTTCAGCTACTTAAATTTTGCGATATAACGAATATATGCATATATATCATTTTGAGTTCATCTAGTGTATTTCTTATATACATGGGTTTTTGGATGATCACTGGAGTTGGCTAACGTATCAGGGAGCTGGTCCTTAGAGGAAAGTGATTCTCCTTCTACCAGCAACTTTTGATTGCCTGTAGCTTTTGAAGAGGTCACAAACTTGAGGAGGGAGGGAAGAGGGGCATGGGAAGATTTGAAGTGGGGAGAGGGAGGGGCAGAAATAATGTAAGCACTGTACTCATACATGGAATTTTCAAAATATAAAACAAAATTAAGAAAAATAATTTACCAAAATTGCCATAGGTCAGGCATGGTAGTGCATGCATTTAATCCCAACACTTGGGAGACAGAGCTAGGTGGATTGCTGTAAAGTCTAGGCCAGGCTGGGATCGTCTGCATAGAAAGCTCCAGGCTAGCTGGGGCTACATGGTGAGACCCTATCTCAAAAGAAAAAAAAAAAAGCAACAAGACAGATGTTAAATTTTTGTGTGTTTCAAAAATTCAAGAATAGTATGCTATTTTAATAAAAATAGTATGAAAACTGAAAAAAAATCCTATTAAGCAACAGGTACATGTGAATAGATTTTTTTATGTTTCTTTAATTCAGATGCTTTCAAATTTACTCACCTGATTATCCTCTCCAATTCCTTCAATTTGTGTCAAATGAACTTCACAAATTTTCCCTTTCAGCGAATTCATCTAGCAACTTATTTGTTCTAAGCATGATTTATTCTTTAGTATTTTAGTCTATATTTAAATTGCACACATATCTTGGGAATTTTTTACTCTTTATTTCACAATTATTTTTTTGCTCAGCATTAATATGTTAAACATAAACTTGGTCTAAGAGTTTATTCCTTCATTCATGCAGTTTGTGTTCTAATAGAAAAATCAAGTGATATTGTTCATTTTTGATGCTCAGAGTACATACAGAAATCAATAGCACGGAGCTGGAGAGATGGATCAGCAGTTAAGAGCACCGAATGCTTTCCAGAGGAGCCTGGTTCACTTTCCATCACCCACATGGTGCTAAGTACACACTGTAACTCCAGCTCCAGGAGATCCAACTCCCCCTTCTGGCCTTGGGCATTGAATGAATGTGGTGTACTTAACTGCATGCAGGCAAAACACTCATACACACAAAATAAAAATAAACAAATAAATTTAAATAAAGCAAGAACAAAAATATTTGTCATCTTTTTAATAATCTTATTTTATACTGTTGTTGTGGCATGCATGAACCAGATGTGTTTACAGTGTTTCCAGGATTACAGAAGTAGTTTTAAGTTTGAAAGAAGTAAAGCCTGGTGAACTTTAAACAACCAGAGAATATCAGAGCAAGCTAAGACTGAGACTGTTGAAATACTCCAGTCTGGGAAAGTATCACAGGTTTTCTGTCATCTGTGGACACACACACACACACACACACACACACACACACACACACACATATATATCTAGAAAGATAAAAGGAACGAAAAAAAATAGTTAG
>NW_008329335.1:1288787-1299880 GCF_000622305.1 Nannospalax galili
CTCTGCTCTTTGGACACACACACACACACACACACACACACACACACACACACACACATCCTTTATACCTGCATAGTATCTTGGATACATTTAAAACAAATAAAACCTTTGTGACTTTAACTACATTGGGCAACATTAAGTATAATTTTTTTTTTCTAGTTTGAACATTCCCTCCCGAAGGGAGAAAAGAGGATCATAAGGCTCACAAACTAATCAAATCTTACAAGTCTGGGAAAGCTGAAAATTGCGAGATTCACGAGGCTCTTCTCCAAGTTTATAAATATAAGAAATAATCATTTTCTTGTGAGAAAAGATTCTCCTATCCCTAGAACTCCCTGTAGGAGTCTCTCAGACATGCAAGCCATTCCGGGTACTCCAGAGATGCAATTTTCATGAGAACTAACATATGAGGGTGTGTGTTTATCACTAATGCAGCCTTTGAGTCATTCATGTCCATGTAAGTAATCCTTCACCCATCTTCCTGTAAGTAAACCAAATAGACTCTATGAATTGCTATGTTGGGTTTTGGTGAACTTGTTATTTTGATGTGTCATTTGTGATCTAACCAAGGTTAGATGATATTTGTTCTTGTCTCCCCCAAAAAATAAACAAAAAGAGGCAAGTTTACAAGTTTTAGTTAATCTATTCCAATATTCAACAACCAAGCTGTTTCCTATTACATTGCATATGCAAGTATTTCTAGTGCAATTGCATTTGTAACCTCTCATATTTTATTCATTTTTAATAATATATTCCAGATTCAGCCTTGTTCTGTTTGCCGTGGATTGTTGTAATCTCTCTTCTTATTTGCCGTTTTTTCTTCTCTTACTTTGTCCCATGAAATCCACTTACAACCCTGGACTGAAATTTTAATATTTCTCATTGGCAAACATTAATCTCATATAGTTGCAATAAACTCATGCTTGTTATTAGTATATAGAAAGGTTACTGATTTCTGTAAAATGATTTTGTAACATTCCGCTTTGCTGAAAATATTTATCATTTCTAGCAGGTTTTTGAAATAGTATTTTTGGAATGTCTTATGTATAACATCATAAACTGCAAATAGTGATAGTTTGCCCTCTTCCAATTAGTATCCCTTTAATTTTGTTCTTTTTAACTCTCTAGCAAGAGATTCAAGCACTATACTAAAAAGGAGTGGAGATAATGGAAAACATTGTCTAGTTCCCGATTTTAATGAAAATGCCTCTCCATTTAGAATAACATTAGAGGTATGTTTGTCACATATTGCTTTAATTATGTTGAGGTTTGTTCTCTCAGTACAATTCCCTCTAGGAATTTTAACATGAATGAATGATGATTTTGTCAAGGTCTTTTCTACATCTATTAAGATGACCATGTGATTTTTGTCATTAAGTCTGTTTATATGATTTGTTACATTTACTGATATGTATATTGAACCATCCCTGCATCTCTGGAATAAACGAGACTTAGTGATGGTGGATAATCTTTTTGACGTCTGTCTTCTGTGGTTTGCAATACTTTGTTGAGAATATTTGCATTTATGTTCATTAAGGTGGGCCTGTAGTTGCCTTTTTTAGTTGTGTCTTTACCTGGTTTTGGTATTAGAGTGATACTGGCTTCAAAGGTGTTTGGTAGTTCTCCCTGTTTTAATTTTTTTGAATAACTTAAGGAGTATTTGTTGTAGATATTCTTTGAATATCTGGTAGAATTCTGCTATGAATCCATCTGGGCCTGGGCTTTTTAAGTTGGGAAGTTTTATACTGCTGATTCAATTTCTTTATTTGTTATGGGTCTGTTTAAGCTATTGATCTCTTCTTGATTTAGCCTTGGTTGTTTCCATGAATTTAGAAATTCATCCATTTCTTTTAGATTTTCAAATTTAATACAGTATAGATTTTTAAAATATACATTTTTAATGTTCTGGCTATTTTTTGGTGTCTGTTGTGATATTTCCCTTCATCTCTGATTTTGCTACTTGATAAAAACAGCATGGTACTTGTACAAAAAAAGGACACATATATCAATGGAATATAATTGAAGACCCAAACATGAGTGCATGTAATTTCAGACACCTGATATCTCATAAAGGTGCCAAGGACATACAGTGTATAAAATACAGCATCTTCAACAATTCGTGCTGTCAAAACTGGAGTCTACCTGTAGAAGAATGAAACTGGACACTTATCTTTTACCTCCATGCACAAAAGTCAATTCCAAATGGATCAAAGACCTCAATATGAAACCTCTACACCTATGGCTCATGGCACATAATGGAACAGGGAGTAGAGAGAATAAGAACACATTCCTCAAGTCTCAGCAGCCAAGCTTCCTCATATAAACTGTGATACAAACAGTAGGCCACAAGAGTCCAAGTTTTAGAGAATAAGAGATTGAAAGAGTTCCTGGTTAGGACTCATATTAAAACTCATCCAACCTTGGCTCAGGGACCACAGCGTAAGAGGGGACAGAAAGATTAATTAGAGCCAGGATTCATGAGTGAACATAAAGAAACAGAGGCCCTCAGGCCTCTGGGAACTTGCTCATATGTGAACAATGGTAACTGTATGCAAAATATTCATGCTGAATCATTCTCACAGAAACCCAGCAACGAGTTAGAGAAATGGGCAGCAGGCCCCAACCTTAGTGAAGGAACTATTGGCAACTGATTACTGAGAGTTGAGGAGAGTAGATACTCTTTAAGGGAGTGACTCTAGGTAGGCTTACCTGACTCCAGTGGATGAATTTGTACTGAGGGATATCTGGGTAAAAATGCTTCACTGGATAGGCCTTAACATATATGACAGAATGCATGAAATTTGGTGGAGTGGGGAGCTATGGAGAGTTGGATGGGGGAGAGGGTCAAAATTTGATTAAGATCTATTATATGAAATGCATAAAAACTCCATAAGAATTATACATTAAAAAAGAAAATGTCAAAATTTCAGAAAAAAGTTTCAATTGTTGAATCACCTACTTTTTAAATTTTTTGTCTAATTCTCTCTTTTCCTCTATCATCTAAAATATTGTAGCAATCTCATAAACTGTGAGACTGTGGGAGAGAATTGTTTTCTAGAAATTAGGGAGCTTCTTCTCAAGATTTCCAGTGAGCCACATTGTAGAAATCCCAAGGATGGCCTTCTTAATTGGCCTCACTCTGTAAGGGTAAATGAAATTATTTTACCAATTAATCAAGCAGAGAGATCCATTAATAGAGTGTTTCCCTGGAGGTAGCTCAATTGAAACCTAAACCCAACTTTTGTATTATAGACTGTCTTCCAGAAGAATAAACCCTTGTTCTAGTATTGGAAATTTTGGAGATGTCTGTGAACTTCCTGGGCATGTAGGGAACAAAGAGACAAATCATGCTTCCCCAAATAGCTCTGATTTCTCTGAAGAAATGTACAGGAGACTGTCATGAGGTATAAAATATTGTGTTTGGAGATAAGCATTCATTTCTGTTTCATATGCTTCATTGTGAAAAAAAAAGATATGTGTATCCTAACATCCTGACTAAATCTGTGCTAACCTACATGCATGTAAATCTGATCTAACCTACTCAGGAACAAGCTGTTATCGGTCTGTCCTCTATATTAGGCAAGAATCATTGCTGAGAAGAAAGTTTTATTTTCTTGATGCTACCTCTGTATAACATCATGCACCCTGCTATAACCTTGCAATTTTGAAATATAAATTAAATTGTTTTTGTGTTATAAAAGAATATCAGGATGAAAAATTGATCTAGGCATGGTGGTACATACCTTTAATCCCAACACTCAGGAGGCATACACAGGCAAATAAGTGTGAGATTGAGACCAGCTTAGTCTACATAGTAAGTTCCAGGACAGCTGGAATACAAGGAGACCCTGTCTCAAAATAAAATAAAATAAAAATTTGGAAAATAATTCTAGAAATCAATCTCTATTCTGAATATAATTTATGGTCATAAAGGCACATAAAGGCATACTTAGCACATTGTCAAACATTAGCATATATTTGTTTGATTTTTGCAATGACAGAAGTCATATTTCATTTACAAAAATCAACAGAAATGAAACTATGTATCAGTTCTGTAGGCAAAAAGTCATTAATTGGAGAGTATAGCACTGCTTATTTTCCTTCCTTAATAAGCCTAAGAGTGCAACTGGCCTATGAATAAACAGAGCAACAGATATACCAAGATATGACAAAAAAATCCAGAAATGTGCCAGATACATCAAGAAATTGAGTATATGGAGTGCTACAGGACAAACTAATTATTCATCACATATGTTGACAACTTAGTTTATATGAAACAAAAATACAGTTAAATTCATACCTAAAACGTATACCAACATTATTATATGACTACTAGGAAATTAAACAAAAAGGTAGCATAAATGTAATCATTCAAGAAACATTCACAAAATATTGCTTATTTCTTGCTTATTTCTTGGGATACAGCACATTTTTGAGACAAAATTCAGAAAAGCTCAGAAAAAATATTTAAATATGATTTTCTAAAATATGAGCAAAAAGTTTTCATAAGCAACATTTCAAAGTAGCATTCACAACCATGAAAACATTTTCAATACTTTTGCAAATATCGTTCATTTATATATAAATTTTTTTTTACAAATCAATAAGAAAATTACCAGGAACTCAACAACATACAGCCATTCTTGGATTTTTACAGCAGATTCTTTCCCAGAAACATGAGAGATATAATCTGGGTTTGCTGAAGTCGCTTTTACACAACAGCACAGTATTTGTATGTAACTTACATATAGACACCCATGTGCTTTAAATCATGTCTATTTTTTTAGTACCATGACAATGTGAACATTATATAAATTGTGTTACTTTATTTTTAAAAGATAATAAAAGTCTGTATTGTTCAGTGCAGTTTTTAAATATCTATATTAAAACTATTAAAATTTATAAATATAGCCATATACAGTACATCTTATTAAACAGAGAAATAAAAATTGAAAGTTTGTTTTGTTTTTAGTAGAACAACTTGAAAGCAGGTTGACTTGTTTAGAATGGATGAAGAAACCAAGTTTTTAATAGCAGCAAAATCTAAGATGAACTTTTGAGAGTTGTTTCTTAAATTGCATGTATTTTTGACTTATCAATTTCTATTTTAGAATCTATTTCTTAAATTTGCTAATTTATAGAATGAAAAACTCCTCAGTTATTCTATGTTCTAAAGTACAAAGACTATTTCTTTAATCGATAATCAATATATCGAAATGTATTGATCTCTAAAATATGTTATATTAACAAACCAACATGAATATTCATACATATGGTTTACAGAACAATTGTATAATAACAAAACTACATGTACATTTTTACGGATTTACTAAAATGTCTGAAAAGATATATTTGTGTTTGTTGGGCTAACCCAGTTTTAGCAGAAGTCACAAATTGCCATGAAACTGAGCCAAAGTCAAACAGATAGTGCACATTTTGAGGAAATTTATAAACAGAACAGTGAATTGCAGTGAACAAACTCTGCCCAGCTTTGGTCGACGGAAGGAGGATTATACTGTACTAGGATGAAGATTATGTCATTCAAGCGGGACAATATGGCACATTCTTGTTTCTTTCTGTAGCAAGATTGTTCATAAGGTTTTACAAAACACTGCCAGATTTTCTTTGATTATACTGAAAAGTACAGTGAGTTGGGAAACTTTGTAGTTGGCAAAGGGACAGACAAGGTTTGCTCAAGGACAGTCATGATGGTTATGACTCAAGAAAGTTGTTATCATATAAATTTGAATCCCTCTGAAATATAGAAAATCATTTGACAAATCAAAATTATATTCGTTTTACAGATTGATTGTATCAGCAGCATTAACTTGTTCTTCTAGTGGGTATTGCTTAGCAAGGGAAAATATGTTGAATGGGGTTTTGTTCATTTTATATGGTTTCTTCTTTCTATGATATAACTCATGATTTATAGAATTTCATAATTGATATGAAAACCAAGCTTCATAACTAAGAGACCTAGGCCCCTATAATTTATGGCAATCCCAAGAAGATCCAGATCTGTGTGCTATCTATTTATGTAAAGAGAACTCCGTTTACACTGTTTATTTAAAGAAAACTCTCTTTACATGCTCATCAGCTGTGTTTAAAAATTACCTTTTTCTTAACAATCTTACCAAAATTTAGCCCAAGTCCCTTGGTAATATCTCACTTCTGGGTATATGTCTAAAGAAAACAGAATCAGGGTGTTAAGATCTACCTTCCCTGATATGCCCATATTTATAATAGTTAAGAATCTCTATCAGTGCAAAAATGGTAAAGAAATTGTGGTACATAGATGAGATTGAATGTTAAATCACAAGAAGAAGACACTGGCATTCCTGGCAATATGACTAGACCAGGAGGGCACAAGTCTCAAGTAAATCAGGTACAGAAAAACATGCTGTGTCACTTCATAATGTGGAATAAACAAGATTCAACCTTATAGAAGCAGAGGAAAACAGAGATTCCTGGGCACTGGGGGTGTTTGGAAAGAAGGACACTGGCAGAAAGGTAAACACATTTGGTGATGAGTTAAGCAAGGGCTGGGGAGATAAGAGACAGTGCAGTGGTAATAGGAGCTTTGTTGAGTTGTGTGGTTGGGATAATAAAATACACATACATGAAATTGTTGCATATTATAATTTTAATATATTCTATCCCCATTTACCAATTAAATATAAAAGTGCAGGCTAAATTTTCTTGAGTCTATCCTGGATTTGTGAGATGATTGGATGATGATCTAGAGGTCTCCACTGATATAGTTTCCCATTCCAAGAAATCTTGAATTAGATGGATTCTAAATTATTGCTTAAAGGTATATTTCCCATGAATGCTTACCTTATGTATACTATAGTGACTTCAATTTTTCTATATTAACTTAGAAAACTTAAAAATCTGAAATAATTTTATGTAACTAGTTTTTGCTGAGGATTTTGGTTGGGGTGAAGGTTAGAAAAATTCTCATAAATAGATAGGAAGATATTCATAGGAAAACTTTAGACATTTAGAGTTGTTTCCCTAATCATAATCAATAGAGAGTATTTATTTTGTCATTTATAGTCTAGAAATTAATGTTTTCATGCCTTTCTTTACTTTCATGTCTTGGTATTCTCCCCCAGACCTCCATACTGATACTCCAGAGTTCCAAGCCTATAGATTCTGGATATACAAAAAATAATTTGTTAGTTATGTTGTTTTTTTCAAAGGAGATAAGAGATAGCTTATTCTGGAGCCAAATATGTGTGACCATGGCCCAGGAACACTGATTCAGGTTACCCCAAATTCCATGTTCCAGCATGGCAACAGTTTCATGAAGTTTTTATAGTAACAGAACAAAGAAAAGTCATTAAACCAAGATACTTCTTACATACATTGATAGAAACATTATGTTGGTAGATACAGCAAAAGAGAAATTTCAGCTGTAGACTTTAATTGTTTTCTGATGTCACTCAGACTTTTGGGTGGTGGGAGCTGTTGGTCTGATAAGTTAATACATTCCAAATGTTTGTTATCTATTACTCAAGGATGTTAAGTCAGAAACAAAGCTGGACAAGGAATGGCTTTTTAGGGGCTAGAGATGGCTCAAGATAAATGGTAATTAGGCTCTGGACCTGCAACATTTTAAACTCTCCATAATCATTGAAGTTCTCTAATGACCTGATCAACCTTTGCAGAATGTTCAATTTTAAGCAGTACTTTTTCTGGGAAATTTTTCTTCATATTAGCAACCCTGATGACCTGGTTTTATCTTGGCAACCCACATGGTGGAAGGAGAAAACTGCCTCCTTAAAGTTGTTTGCTAACCTCTATACAAGCACTGTGATATCTGTCTTCCATTTCCACATGCACACAAATAAATGTAAAAAAATAATTGCAGAAGCAATTTAGATTGTCTCACCTAAATATAAAAATATCTTATGCTCAATAATAACATCTTTGATCATATCATCTATCTATCTATCATCTATCTATCTATCTATCATCTATCATCTATCGATCATCATCATCTATCTCCTATCTATCTCTATCTGTCACCTATCTATCTCTATCTATAATCTATCTTTTATCTATCTATCATCTATCTATCTATCTATCATCTATCATCTATCGATCATCATCATCTATCTCCTATCTATCTCTATCTGTCACCTATCTATCTCTATCTATAATCTATCTTTCATCTATCTATCATCTCTCTCTATATCTATCTATCTATCTCTATCTATAATCTATCTTTTATCTATCTATCATCTATCTATCTATCTATCACCTATCTATCTATCATCTATCTACCTATCTATCTATCTATCTGTCTCTATTATCTATCATCTATCTATCTATCATCTATCTATCACCTATCATCTACATCTACTTATCTATCACCTACCTATCTATCATCTATCTAACATCTATCTATCTATCTATCATCTATCTGTCTATCTATCTATCTCTATCTATATCTTTGTATCTATCTACCATCTCTCTATCATCTATATCATCAGTCATCCATTTATGTATCATGTAGGCATCTGACATCGATCTAACTTTCTATTTATCACCTCCATGACCTATCTTCCATCCATCTATCATCTAGCTAGCTAGCTATCATCTTTCTATCTGTCATCTATCATCTATCTATCACCTATCATCTATCTATCATCTACCTATCTATCTATCACTTATCTATCACCTATCTATCATCTATCTATCTCTATTATCTATCTATCACCTATCTATCATCTATCTATCATCTATTTATCTATCATCTATCATCTATCTATCTATCATCTATCATCTATCTATGTATCTATCATCTATCTACCTATCACCTATCGTCTATCTATCACCTACCTATCTATCATCTATCTATCACCTATCTATCTATCATCTATCTATCTCCTATCTATCTATCATCTGTCATCTATCTATCTATCTATCTATCTATCATCTATCTATCTATCTATCTATCTCAGGCTTTTTTATGCTGATAATTAGTAGAAAAACTTTTACAATTTTTCATACATATCTACCATATCTACCATATCTATCTATCTATCTATCTATATCTATCTATCTATGTCTGTCTATCATCTATCTATCATCTATCTATGTATCATCTATCTACCTACCTACCTATCTATTATCTATCTCTATCTATCTATCTATCTATCTATCTATCTATCTATCTATCTATCTATCATCTATCTTTTACTTATTTTTGTTCTTTTTGAGACAGGGTCTCCCTGTAGCCTGGAACTCACTATATAGACGAAGTTGGCCTTGATTTTACAGAGATCTGCTTATTCCCCTGCCCCACGGCCCCAGGATTAAAGACGAGTGCCGCCACACCCAAATAGCTATATTTTGATCTTCTACTACACATAATTAAAACTCAGAAGAACTATGAACTGTAGTTTAGGAAACAAACAAAACTACATCTCAATGTTTACATTTTAAGAGAAACAAACTCTTTTTGGAATGTTAATTTTTCCTAATTGCTGCCTCCAACTCACTTAACAGCCTCCTTCTCTGCACTTGTAGGAAAGTGGAAGCAATTGATCTGTAACTGCTCTTGGGTGAGTCCGGGTGCACACTTCAACCACCTTCTGCAAAGATGCTCAGTGCTGCCTCTTATGTAGCAGGCATGGTAGAGCAGAGGACCGTTGCTGGCAGACACTATCAGCACCATGGGGCCTGGTTTCTCAATTTCACCTGCAAAAGGTTCTAAAAATCTCTCAACTGTGAAGGAATGAGCTATAATGTGTAAACCATTGAGAAATTTTTAAGGCAAAACATTATGCTCATTAGACAAAAACGAACAAAAATGGGAATGGGGAGGAAGAGATGAAAACAAAGGAGAGAGGAACAGAAGGAGAAAACCTTGTCTTTAAAAATGAGAAATGGGGGCTAGAGTGCTGACTTACCAGTTAAGAACACTAGTTGTTCTTGCAGAAGACCTGGGTCAAATTCCAGCACCCACATGGCAGCTAACAACTGTCCATAACTCCAGTCCCAGGGGATCTGACAGCCTCTTCTGACCTCTGCAGACATTGCACAACACAGGTGCACTTACCTACATACAGGCAATACATGCATACATGTAGGAGGAAGTGGGGCCTGAACAACCAGCGCACGCTGCAAACATGCCAAAAACATCTGGCTGAGGCAAACCTGTGTTCTGCCAAAAGACATAGAGACGGTTGATGAGAAAATGGCCTGATACAGAGAGCCAATGAGGAACAGACACAACCTATCAATGGACCAAAGTGACACCGGGAGAGGGGATATAAGGGAGCCCCATATGCGCAATAAACGAGTCTGCAGCTGCTCGCACTGCCTGCTTCTCAACTGACTCCTGGTGTCTGTGTCATGACTCTGTGCTGACTCTACCCCCGCCCAGAGGGTCCCAGGACACCCGCAACACATACACATAAAATAAAAATAATAAATAAAACTTTAAAAGCCTACCTTTAAAAAAGTGAGAAATGGTATATGCACAGGTGCTGTCCTGATGGAAAGACACAAGGCATTTCCGTCTCAGAAACTAAAATGTTTCACTATTTCATCATCAAAATCCTCCAGAATTCTTACAATACATATATAATCCTCTTCACATTTTTATACATTATAAAGCAAATATGTACAGTACTTTTTTGGTGGACCTGGAATTCACTATGCTTCTCAGGTTACCTATTCTTTATCTCAAGTTATCTTTAAAGACAAGGCTTAACTTTTTAAAAATAAAATCACTTATTAAAAATAAAATACTTCATTTACCTGCAAATTTCACAATTTCATTTTTCTTTATCACTGAATAGAACTTCATTGTGTAAATGTACCACAGTTATACGAAGTGAAGTAACAGAGTCAGAATGAGAAGTTACCCATGTTCTCACTCATCCGCAGATCTTAGCTCCAAATTCTAAGATGTAAATATTAATCCTGATGTAACCTAAGGAGTTAGGAAAATGGACAGGAACCATGGAGGTAAAGGGAAAGATGGAGCTCCAGAGAGGAGCAAAGTAGGAGACAGGTGTTAAGAGATGTGAAAAAAAACCAGAGGGAACATCAAAACCTACTGAAAATTTATATAT
>NW_008329335.1:1299909-1312167 GCF_000622305.1 Nannospalax galili
ATATAACACAGTGCAGTGATGAGAAAACTCCCTTCAAGTTGTTGGTCAAGATAGTCCAAGAGACTGACAAAATAACACAAGCTATTAACCCAGCTCTTGCCTCCCAGAAGTTGAAATCAAGACCCTATTGCTGATGACAGAACATATTTTGGACACAGGACTTGGAGTTATTGAGATGGAACTGATCTGTAACCCTTTCTAGAAAGTCTAGCTCCCATAGCATCAGAAGATATGATGAAAATTGCCAAGGGATAAAAAAACAATGATTCCATCTAGTTGCAAAGTCTACAAACTACCACAATGACCAGTCCAAAAAATAATCTCTACAGGTGCTGAGGTGGTACTTTTATATTGGGGATAATCAACAGCTGTCTAATTGGACTTAAGACCCACTCAAAGGCAGGAAGTTAGTTTTTGGTATTGTAAACATGGTTAATTACCCATGGCTGTAGAGGTCATAGTTCCTGGAGAAAAACTTACTTTACTCACATTTTTAGACCATTATAACTTCTTCCTCTATTGTAAATACATGTACTTATATTTGCAGAAAATTGTACCTCTTATCACTCATCAAAGAAGCTTCTCTTTGCAACAGTAGGAGACTATTACAGAGTTACACAGCAGATCAATTGCAGAGAATGAATGTCTGTAAGGTGCCCATTCCTTAATGATACATCTACAATACAGCCTCTATACCTAAGGCTAAGAGAACTTAGAATGTGGCGGGGAGGGGCAGAAAGAATATTAATGTCTCTCTCAACTGTCATCCATGAAGTTTCATGCACTAGATGTTGATTAATGCAGAAAGTCAAAACTGGCAAAGTACAAAGAATAAGAGACTACAGAGTGCTTATCCCTGAATGGGAAATCTATATCAAATTTCTAACTCCCAAGACCCAGAGATAATTGTAAAAGAAGGGGCAGAAAGACTGTAAGAGCAAAGATGGTGGATAATCACAAGGAAACAGTTTTCCAGACAGCTGGAAAGTTACTCATATGAATTTACAGCAATGGTAACAGCCTACACAAAAACCATGCAAACAATATCCAGGCATAGAAGTGGGAAAGTAAGTTGGAAACCTCAAACTTAGTCAAGGAAGTGGAAACCAATAACTATCAGGAGAAGGAGAGTTGTTTTTTTTTTAAGTATGTGATGCTAGATATGCTAATACATCTTCAGTTGATGAATGTACACTGAAGGACATGTGGGAACACAAACTTTACTCAATAGACCTTAACACATATAACAAAGTACACTCAATCTGGGTGTATGTAGGGGAAGGGTTTTAAATATGTTTAAAATATACTCTATGAAATTCACAAAAGTAATCAGTTATATATAAAATATTTTAAAACGTAGTTCTAGAATTATGCAAACTTTATCTCTTAGGCATAATTTGAGTAGTCTCTCACCTTGAAGAATGTTTAATTTGTTTTAATAGAAATTACATTCTCTGGTACAAATATTGTGCTTTCATGTAATTCTGAAAATAAAAATACTTCCAGACTTTGTATAAGTGAATTTAAAAATATGTATTTTATTAAATTGTTTTCTACCATGTAGTAGTTAATGCAGTCTGAAGTTTGACAAAAAATATTATCTTCACATGTATTACTTTGATCTGTTTTTGGAAGAAAACAGTATGTGAAATAGTCCTTTAAATCTGACACATTTGTAATTTTCTTTGCATTTCTCAAAGAGACTCTCAGAACTCCTGAAGTGGAAAAAAAAGTTATTCAAGACTGTAGCATCAATCATAGACTAGAAGAAATTGCTCATTAATTATAACACCAACTGGAATTCAAGAATTGAGAACTGGACTCGTTTATGAAATGAAAGCAGATATTTAGCACCTTATTAAAATCTACCAATATTAACAAGGAATGGCTAATAAATTTTAGAGCCTGGGTCTCACTTGATTGCTTGAAAGTTATGATTTAGCTGGCAATTAAATTCTACTATACATCTAAAGTAATATGCAATTTTAGAATTACAGACTTAAATTCAGCTTCATTTTCACTGAGAAGCCTGGGGTTATTTCAAGTATCTTGCATCCATATTTAATTGCATGATAATAAAAACACAAATCTCATTGACTCTGTGTTGCATGAAAGATACAGCAGAAGTGAGGAATATTTTTCTTTGCAGTATGTCTCTGACTTGGCTTACTCACTGGAAACTGAGACATAAAGGTATAGCTGATTGAAAGGAAATTCAGCATAAAAATATGAAGCAAGGTAATTTTTCAGTGGAATTTTGCAAAAAAAATAGAATATGAATCTATGCAGCGGATGAACTTTCTGTGATATGTGGTGAATATACAAGAATTTTAAACAGGTAAACAATCTTCTGAGAAGATTTTGTTAAGCTAAGCAACTAAGACTATGTTTGTGTGAACTTTGGTCAAATGATCTGAATTTTCCCTCTTAGATTTGGAGGGTGATAATCTGATATTGAAACCAAAGTTGTGGGTCTATACCTCAGTGCTAAGTTGAAATTTTTCTGTTTTCTAGTTGAAGCATCTAATGATTATCAATTTTATTTTTCTACTTACAAACTAGTTTCCAATAATACTGGATGTTTGTTAATGTATACTGAATTGTAATAAATTTTTTGGAAGGAAAATCTCAGAGTACATATTGACGAAAGAGAAATTTCGTCTTCCTTGATATATTTCATTCTTATAAATCTTGAGTCTTGGAGACAATGAGCTTCAAGTGTTATTATTTAGATACCTAGATACTGATTAGCTGTTTCTGTGTAGTATCAACATTGATGTTTGCTTTGTCTTCCCTTATAATGAAGTTATACATGCATGTGAACAATATAGCTGCAATGTAAAAAGAAGTTAAAATTTTGTATCAATTTTTATTCTAAATCCTTCATATATACTAAGTACTTGAATTTCACAAATATTTATAATATGGTTGCCTGTATGTCTCCACTTCATATGAAGGAAAAAAACAAAATTCATTTAAATGTACAACAATCATTCTTCATCAATGGATGCAAGAGAATGAGCAGCTGAGGTGCTGAGCTCATAGGCAGAGAACTACATTGCTTCCTTGTGGGCCATTAAGGTATTTGTTCAAATGGACAGCTTTCAGATTACATACGGCTGATAGAATATATGTGTCGATGTTGACAGACTATTCCAACAAAGAAAATGGAAGAAGAAAAGAGAAAAATATATGATTTCTCAGGTCAATTATCACAGTCCATATTGGCTTGTCTGGAAGTGTAGTGACCCAGTGTCTTCCCCATATCTACCTGACTGCCTTCACACTGTCCCCTCAGCATTGCTACACTGGAATGAGATTTTTCATTATACAGATTAAGACAAAATTGAGTGATTTCATAATAGTTCATTTATAAATACAAATGGACTTTTATCACCAGATTCTTATTTATTTATTTTTTTATTTTTTTATTTTTTTTCTGATCAAGTCTTATTTATTGCAGCACAAGCATGAGGTTAAATAGAGAATGAGAACAAAGGAGTACAGATTGAGAGTAATCATATCAGCTAGACTGCAAGGGCCCAGATGTACTCTAAGGGAGGAATCTACTGATTAACGGAAAACAGGGCAGTTTACTGGAAAAGAGTACAAGGCTGTGGGCCAAGGCAGCGGGCCAAGGCCACGGGCCAAGGTCATGGGCTCCGTCCCGTGCCAATGGGAGGAGAGTGGGTAGAATGGAAAATTACCAGCTTAGGTCTGTTCAGCAGTTTTGAGAAATGGCTGAGCCTCAGGCTCCCAACAGGTCCCCATTTTTTACTCTGTAGAGTTTAGGGACCGAAGGTTGCTAGACCCTTAGGGAACTGCACCTGTCTTAGGTTGGAGTATCCTTCCCCAAGGGCTTACCCATCATTGGATAAGGTAGTAGCATTAGACTACCCTCCTGTCTTAGGTTGCCATCAAAGGGGGATTCTCACATACCCATCATTGACTGTCCAGTTCATCTCTCAAGGGGGATGGCTAGTAGCACCATCATAGCAATGCATCCCTTCGCATTCTTCATCCAAAATATTAAGGTGATGATAATGGACCTGAATTGGTTTTGCCTAAAATGCCTCCACCTGCTGTTTAATAACGACTGTAAGCCTTTTTTTTTTTTTAACCATCCTAAACAATGAAAACATTTATTTTCTGGTTTCAAGTTATTTTCAACCCAGGAACTAGCCTTCAATTTGGCTGATACATTCTATTGTAAAAGATGAACACACTGATTTTAGGCAAGTTCATATGTCAGCTTGACCTAAATGAAACAGCCCCCTTTCAAACTGAAAAAATGATTTAATTGCTGTTGTTTTACATTGCTCAACATAGAAGGATACCTGACTCACACATGTGTAAATGCTTTTTTTTTATTAGAAGAAGCATTTCATTACAAGAGCATTAACCTATTCAATAACATTATTCTTAATGTCATTTTTTTTCTTTTTAATAAATGCCACATTTACCTGCAAAGAACTTAAAGTGCAGTATCTCTAAGCCGCTAGTTTCTCTGAAGTTCATGTGACTGCTTAGATAGTTACAATCACAGAAAAAAGCTATTATATTAAATGTGAGCATATTTTGCATTATCACAATATCAGATTGTGTGTGTGTGGTGTGTGTCTGTGGGGGGGGTCTGTCTGTGTGTCTGTGTGTCTGTGAATTCACATTGTTTAACGTTAAATTATATGATTAAACACTGTTTCCATTTGAGATTTAAGTACATCTAAAAGACGATTACTTTGTGGTAATTATAATAAGTGCCACTAAAGTGTTTTGAAAGGCTAGCCTCAGACACTGCTGTGTCAGACACATGATCTTTTTTCAAGTAAAAGAAAGAGAGGAATTTATAGAAGCCAATATGGAAGTTGTTAAGTTTGAAAGAATTTTATATTTAAAGGATTCATCTACATTGGGGTGACTAGTTCATCAAATTCTTATGAATTCAATAAATGAATAGATGTCACTCATCTCTTGTCCAGTTCAGATAAAATATTCACAGGAATCCATTTTAAGGAAATCTTTTCATTTGTTTCTTGGTATTTGTCATTTTCTCGTTGTATTCAAAGACACTTCTAAAGAGCACTTATGGATTTTTTTTTATTTGCTAAAAGAATGGGAGAAACTAGCAAAAAAATAGATCAAGAGAAAATGACTAATTAACAGGTATAGACATATTTGATAATCAAGTTGTGCCCTTGTGGCTGTGATGTGTGTTGAGTCATTTAAGTAAAGTGAGAATGACTATTTGCTTACACAGAGCTAATTTCAGATGAAATTAGTGCTTCTCAAGAGGAAGGTCAGCATATTGCTTGGAGTCTTTTAGGACTTTGCATTTATGAGTAGTAAAACTATAACTTTTGTTAGATCATTTAACTATAAATTAATTTTTCAAAATAAATTATGATTATAAAAAAATATTGGTTTTTATGAAAGGACTTCTCTGCATCAAGTGAAATGCTTGTGTGATTTCTTTCCATTTATGTGATGAATTATGTTTATGATTTGCATATATTGAACCACCCCTGCAAAATCCCTGGAAGGAAACCAATTTGATTGTGGTGAATGAGCTCTTGAACATGTACTCAGATACAGTTTGCAAGTATTTTATTGAGAATTTTGGTGTCTATGTTCATTAAATGAAATGTTCTATGATAATCTTTTTCATTGGATCATTGTCTGGTTTGAGTATCCCTGTAATATTGCTTTCATAAGGAATCTGGAAGCAGTCCTTCTTTTTCTATTTTAAAGAATAATTTGAGTAATGTGAATGTTAGTTCTTCTTTGCAGGTCCAGTAGAGCTGGCAAAGATCTCATAGTTGAGGATCTCATAGGCCCTAGGGTGAACCTACTACTACTATTCTGTTACAAAAAACATAATATCAAACTGTACTTTATATGCATGTCTTTCTACCCATAGATTAGTGCATCTCTCAGACCTCATTAGAGAGGTTTCTTTATGGAATGGACAGTATTTAATATAGAAACTCACAACTGATCAAAGTTCAGAAAGTAAGTGTCAGTGATGTGCTCAGTGGCAAATGGGGCATCTGTATCACCCTCCCCAAAGGCTCATGGACCATCATGGAAGCAGGGGTGGAAAGGGTATAAGAGTCATAGGTCAAGAAGAAACAGAAGGAAAAGTGTCTTCTGGATATGACAGGACTGCTCATGAACTAAATCAAGTCCTGTGCAAGATCAAGATGGAGGATGGAGGAACACAGGGGTTCCCACCTGTAACTGAGAATTTATTGACAGCTGACAATTTCTAGGGGAGAGAAGGTCAGTTTTCTTTAAGGGTATGCCCTCTTGTAGGTCAACCATGGACCAGTAGATTGTCCCTCATCGAGGAGCATATGGGCAGCACAAGTAGGTGGGTTATTTGAAAAATGGGGATGGAAGGCATACAGGAAGTTGGGAGGAGGTAGAAAGTGGATCTAGATTTGGGAAGAATTAGGTGCAAGAATTAGGGATGAACATGATCAAAAAACATTGTATGCAATTCTTCAGATAATGAGTAATATATTAAATTAATATACAAAATGCCATGACAGGGAAAAATTGAATGTGTGCAAGGCCTCAAACAAGCAAGTCTCTGGTTCTCATGTTGTTTATCACAACAAAAGTAGTATTATGCTAATATGGAATCATAAGCTTCAGGGAAGACAAATATTTGCACATGACTGTTACATCATGGAAGCTAACCATAGACAATATCAACTACTTATTGAGCAACCAGGCAAGAGATGGACCAGGAGTAGTATAGACATAATTGAGGTGAATAATGGTTTCTTCTGTATATCATTTCTCAGCCCAGGTTTCCCGAGCAAATAACAATAGTGTCAGCTTGAATGTTACTCACAATTAGCACTTAAATTTGAGGACATATGCTACAATATTTTATAAGTATTTCTGAGCCCACTGCTATGCTAAGGAGGAAAAGAATCTTAATGTGTAGAGCACGTTTGAATGAGTTGGAGATGGCAGAAATATGATTAATAGCAACCCTCCTTCCATTCTTACAGCATTAAACCATTTCAGAGTCATTAATGCTTTTCTGCCCAAAGCCAAAAAATCATCTGTTTTGCAAAAATCTTGTGTCTTTTGCTGTAGCATAATGATAAAATAATCTAAAACCCTAATGGAAATGTCAAACATAATGCTGTTCACTTGTCTACAATCAAGATTGGGTGAAGCAGTGTCAGAAACAGTCAAGATTCCTTTTTCACCTACTAGGAATGTCTGCTAAACACGTTTTTTAAATAACAGAATGATCTCCTATCTTTCTATCTCTGTCACTGGCTTTAGCATACTATACTGTGTTGATGTTTTATGTCACAACTTTGACTGCAGATTCATATGTTTCCCTATCTTTAACTTCTTTTGGGATATAAATACCTATCATAAAAATCACTCATTATTTTTTTTTAATCAAAAAAGGGCAAAAAAATTAACAGAATTATATTCACAGGAAATAAGGACATGGAAAGACACTAAGTACCAATACCCATTAGTGTCTAGATAGAAGGCATAGACTTAAAAAGAAATCACCACACACACTGCTGAAAAGAAAGTAGAACTGAACATGTGCATATTGCCGATGCATAATTAGAATTTGGACTCCAGTGTATGAACTTGGACTGAGGGACACCTCGATACAAATGCTTGACTGGATAGGGCTTAACATGTATGAGAGAATCCCTGAAATCTGATGGGGAGTTATGGGAGGCAAGGAGGTAGGAGGGGGTCTAAATCTGATTAATATGTATATATGAAATCCACAAAAACAATAAAATATTTTAAAAAGAATTTGGTATTGTCTTTAAAAGTTAAACAAATAACAGTTATATCTGAATAAAACTTCATTTTGACTCTAACATATTTTATCTATTCATACATCTGCTGATAGATTCTTAGGGTTATCCCATAACTTGGCCATCATGAAATATAGTGAAATAAATATGGATATACAAATATTTTCATGATACACTGACTTAGAGTACTTAAAGTACATACCCAGGAACATTACATCTAGGTCATGTGGTCATTCTGTGCTTAGGGTTTTATTTGCATTTATTTATTTATTGTGGGTTTCTGTGTGCTCATCATGATGCATATGTGGGATCACAGGACAATTGCAGAAGTCAGTTCTTTCCCTCTATAATTTGGACTCAAAAGTTAGTACTCAGGCTGTTAGGTTTGGCAGCAGGTGCCTTGACCCACTAAACCATTTACTTGTTTCAAATCTACTCTTCTCCTCCTTTGTTGGGCTCCTGTTTGTCATTTCAGTAATATGTAAAAAGGGATTAAGTGTTAATTTAAAATTAACAGGTCATTTTGAATATTTCAAAAATGACCTACTTCAGGTATGTCAGGGAATGATTTTTGTGACATTTAATACCTCTTGAAAGATAAACACAGATGTAAATAAGGAAAGTATACAGGTGCATGAATACACACAGGGAAGAGAATTAAATAAACAAGTAGTGAAGTAATTTGAAAAGCTATAAATAAAACTACACAAATTATTTGATATTTAAATTTTTTTGATAATTTCATGCATGAGCACTGTATTTACATCATTTCCACCTCCCTTCTGCCCCATTTGACTCTCCCAGTATCCCCCCCCCAATCTGTCTAAAATTTATACACACAAGTGATACCTTCTTCATCTATTTTGTGTTGCTCCTATGTATGAGTATTTATGGCAGAGCACTTGGGATCGGATAACTTAACAGTTAGTTTGTACCTGGGGAACATTGATTCTTCCATCTCATTAACTGCCTATAGTGTTTCATCGAGAGGTGTGTCCTTGTGAAATTTTCCCTATCCATGTTAGCATGTAGCTGCTGTTGCCAAAGAGTAGGTCTTGTTTAAGAAACCATATTGTTGAGATTTCAGGGTTGCAGCTTCCCTGTCATGTTTAGAACACTCTATCTAGTAGTGCTCTGGTTCTTATAATCTATCCATCCTCTCTTCCATAATGTGCTTGAGTGTAGGGGTTGCATTTTAGATACATCAGTTGGGTCCCTTATCCCTTGAATTTTAACCAACTGTTTATCTATGCGAAAGTTTCCACCTGTTGCAAAAATATGCTTGTTTGATGAGGGGTGAGGGCTATACTCACAGTGGGTATAAAGATAAGTATAACACAGTTAGAAATTGTGCTGTTAGGAAAATAGCAATAGAAGGCTCTTTACTAGGCTTGTGAACACTCAAGCCCCGGATTTAAGCCCAATTAGGAAATTACTGGTTACCCCAAGATAAAAGTGCCACTGTTGCACATTGGGGATATCTTGCCAGCCCATCACTGATGTAGTTCATAGACTTCACAGCTAGGTAGGACCATTGATTGTCTTTCTCCTTTGACAGCTTGCATAGCACCCTCTGATAGTGTGAGACTGATCCTCAGGGAGGGATCTTCCAGGTCAGTTTCAGCTCAGTTCCTCCAAGTTCTGTGCCAGAAGTGTACGGTGTTTACAGTAGCAGGATCTTAATTTTATTTTCTGGAGTAACCAAGAGCAAGGGCAATGGTCTATATTATTTTTGGAGTCTCCAACTACACTGACCAACAACTCCAAGGGAGGCTTCTCATACCTGGTACTGGAGATTTTATTAGATAGTTGTGGCACTTCAGGGGAGCATTATCACTTTGTGTGACATAACTCCATTACACTACACTACACACACACAGGCATGCATGCACACACACACACACATACACACATATATAGACATGCGCATACATGTGTGTTTTTAAGTCAGATTATAAAATTAATGTTCCCTATGGATAAGATTATAAAATTAATGTTACCTACAGATTTTTTGAGCATTTTTCAGGTTATTAACCTATAGTTTCCACATTATCCACATTTTACTATTGAGATAGCTTGGTTAGCTACAAAATCCATGAGACAAAATCAGTTTCCTGATCATAAACTTATTAAAGATATTAAAATGGATAAAACTATGTTTGGTAAACATGTAGTCATTGTGGAAAGCAATACAATTGCACAAATATTAAGTATGCAATATGACAAACTTATAAGTAATATTCTGTGTTTCATTGACAAAATGGAGTTATATTTATATTTATTATATCTATCTTATGTATATGAGTGTATTGCTTGCATGTGTGTAAGTGCACCCATGTTGTACAATGCCTATGGAAATCAGAGAGAGCATTGGATCCCCAGTAACTGGAGTTATGGACAGTTGTTAGCCATTGTGTGGGTGCTGGGAATCAAACCTGGGTCATCTGCAAGACTAGCCAGTGCTCTTAACCACTGAATCATCTCTCCAGTCATGATAACATGGAATTAGACAGTAATATAAATTGTATGAAATAGATGTGTTTAGGGTTTAGGAGAGCTATAATTGCCTTGTACCCTGGTCAGTGCATTCATTTTGACCTCATTTAAGTGCAAAGCATCAAGTAGCTGTGTAGTAATATCTCTCACAGTATTGTCTGGTGTTTTCCTAAAATCAAGAGAAGGACTTTTACTGGACTGAACAGTACCTCAACTCAATTATTACAATGAAATCCCAACTCCTACTTCATTAACATGTGTTTTTATTTGGACACAGGATATTGAAGAAAGTAAAATGAACTCACTACAGTGAACCCTAATCCAATTTAAGTTTTATTCTTTGACAGAAAGGTGATGAAAATAGAGGAAAGTCCATGCAAAGATGAGGATTGGCGGGGATGGTAGTGGGCAGGCAAGGGAGAGCCATCTAAACAGAGAGCCCTAGGGATAAATTGACCATGAACCTCTATCCCCAATAACAATCAAAAGGACATTTCTGATATTTAATGCACCTGTCTAGGTTACATTGTTCTGACACAACTAACAGACTGGCACAGCACACTTGTGGTTTGGTTCTTTCCGTGCGTTAGCTGTATTCTCATTTCTGTTTGCTATAAACCAAGAAAAGAACAACTCTGAATCTTTTTTAAAGCTCTAAAAGAGCTCTTAATGTATAATAAATATGTTTTCTTGAAAACATATTGTAATACTATTCCATAATTATTTGAATTGCCTGTTCCCTTTATGACCTCTTTAAAAAAAAAACACGAGCAGATAAGATATTTATCACTTTTTAGTAAGTTTAGAGTATACATAGACTTTTCTTAAATAAATGAATGCATACCAACTTCATGAAATAAACAGCTTTGTATAGCAACTATTTTAGGGTTTGGGGCCCCAAAGTCTGTCATAGCTACTCAACTCCACTTCTTTTTTTTAATTTGATAACCATATAATTAGAAGAAGCATTTCATTACAACAGCATTGACATACTCAATAACAATTTCCAGAGATAAGATGCATCTCTTTCAAAATTGGCTGTAAATTTTTAGGTTTACAGTTGAATTAATACAGTTATACAATATTGTACTCTGCATAAATCCTAAAAGACATAAAATTAAATGAGTTTTTAAACTTAAAAAAAGATCTCAATTTCATTATTAAAATACAGTTTCATACAGAAAAATTCATTTTTAATACAATTGACACTAAGATGCACATGAGTTTCTAATTTTTATAGATCCGATTATTACTAGTCACAGTTGGGTATTTCTGAGCTCCTTGGCAGCTGAGCATGGATATAAAGTCATCAGGTACATTTCAATGGTAATGTTTTTCACATCTACTAATTATTAAGGAGCAAATTTTTATGTTTAAAGAATTATTTTTTTCTTTTTCTTTTATTTATTTATATACCCACTTCCCATATAGCACCCTCCCATAGCCTCCCTTCCCCCACTAGAGCCCTTATACTCTGATATCCCTGCTACTGTCCGCTGTGTTGTCGGCACCCCCAGCCATTCCCCACTGCTTGCCCTTCTGGCTAATCTAGTGAGCCTATCTAGAGGTCTTTGTTTTAGGATGGTCAGCTGTTCCTTATCTAATGGCAATCAGTTGTCTATATTACTTTGGATAAGTTTGAGGTCTGCTGTTCATTTTCTCAGTTCTATGCGGGGTTACTATCTGGGAATCGCTTTGGCCACCCTGGCCAACAACTGAAAAGAAGGTATCGCTTGTCTGGCATTGTTGCTTGTTATGGACTCTTATGAAATTATGTTGGCCCATTTAATCTTTGGTTATACTTTCCTTTTGGGTGTTAAGGCTATATAGTTGGTCCAGATAAACCGAATTATTTTTACTCTTAAGGTCGTTTGAGTATCTGTTCCTCAGGAGTCACATTGGCTTGGAAGGAGCCCCTGGCTCCTTTCTTTTACCAGTTCCACCTATGTGA
>NW_008329335.1:1312720-1327465 GCF_000622305.1 Nannospalax galili
GGCCTATAATAATTTGGTCAGAGGGACATAAAGGACACTTTTTGCTCCTTGCCCTCCTAGGTCAACTAGTTCCAGGGGACTATGAGGATCTCTCAAAATGTCCTTTAATGGTGGTGGGTCACCTGTCCTCTTGATCAAGGAGGCCAAGGAGACCCCACCAGATGGACTTGATCCAGTGTCCAGTGTCCAGAGGAATGTTTGCCTCCATGCTTCCAAGTGAAGCCAACCATGGTGGAGCAGGACCTTTGACTTATCTTCACCTAGACATTTTTATGATAACAATTTAAAAATTTTCCCAATTCATAGCCTTACCATAACCCACATATTGATTTCTGTCACTTATTTTTGGCAATATTTCCTAATTTTAATTGTACAAATTTAACAGAACATTCATCTGACATCTAAATAATATAATATTATAAATTATAATTTTTCACACACTTGTTTATTTTGGTATGGAAACTGGGCTTCAAGACTTTGGGGAATATATTGACATATTTGTTATTAGATGACAAATCTTGGTAACTGTTTTGTGGTGTCTTTTTAAATTCAAGTTTCCTATGATTTATCTTTCTGACCCTTTCTTCCTTCCTCCCTTCCTTCCTCCCTCTCTCCCTCCTTCACCCCCCTCTGTCCCTCTCTCCCCCTCTCTCTTTCTTCTTTCTTTCTTTCTTTCTTTCTTTCTTTCTTTCTTTCTTTCTCTTTCTTTCTTTCTTTCTTTCTTTCTTTCTTTTTCTCTTTCTTTCTTTCTTTCTTTCTTTCTTTCTTTCTTTCTTTCTTTCATGAAGATCTTATATACGAGGCTGGCTTCAGAGTTACTTCATGTTGTTCTAAAAGTTAACCCCAGTGCTTCCTGCATACTACCTAAGCACTGTACCACTTAAACTCTATCCTCAGCCCATGAAGAATCACTACTTGTACACTATTCAGCTTTTCAGCACTATGACAAATACCTGCAGACAAAACTTAAAGGAAGAGTAAGTTGATTGTTATTCTTGGTTTGATTCGTTTGTCTGAGGCCTACAGGAGTTTCAGCTGACATTGGCTGGCTCCTATGCATTGGGTTTATGGATATCCAGAATATCACCAGAGAGAGTGTGAGTAAGGCAGATCTGTTCATGTCATGAGACATAAGAAATAGAGAAAGGTAGAACAGTCTGGGGACTTAATGTTACCTATCAGGGCACATGCTCAGTTACTCAGTTCTTCCACCTAGGCCACACCTCCTAGTGTTTGTCATTCTTCAATATGCCATCAATTTCCCATCAATGGATTAATCAATTAATGAAATCAAATCACTCAAGACCTAATAACTTCTTAAAAGCCCACTAGCTGACAATCAAGCCTTTATGTATGACTTTTGGGGGCATTTTTAGAGTCAACTATAATGTAACAAATAGATAATATTCATTTGCTAATAACTCTTGCTATAGTTTAAAAGTAATTATAGAAATATTTCCAAATATTGACATTTAACAAGTAAATTACATGCAAAATAATGAGAATGAAATATTAAATATATGGATCTATACTTTGAATTTCCTAATTGTGATACTTAATTGAAATGGGAAATATGATCAATGGTAGAAGCTGAGGAGTAGGCTGTCTTTAAATTCAACCTCACCCAGGTGAAGTTTCAGCATTCTATTAAAATGGCATCCTTCTCCCTGGAGTCAACATTTTCACTAGGATACACCTTTTTAGCCTTAGAACTTCTCACTTATCTTTAACGGCCCATACCAGTTGGAAGAATAGTATAATGTGTCACAAAAGAAACACAATACTTTATGATTTTCCAGCTAAGGAAGCAGAAGAGAAATAGAAAATCACATTCTAAAGCATATTTTGTCACATCTATTGTGAAGAATTGATGGTTTTGGATGTTAATCTGTAATGTAGATTGTCAGCTTTGAGTACAGATAAACAAATCTGTAGTATGATATTCAAAGAATGTGTGTCACTGCTACTGATGATAAGACCGTCACAGTGGAAGAAATGGCTTTCTGATTTTTCCTCAACCAGGCATCTGGGTGTTACTGTGGGAGTTGTATGTACTCTGCAAGCTAGGTCCAAGCCCTACTCATACTGGGATACATAAAAGGGAACACAGTTTTAGCATTCTTAGCCTATATCTGAAGGTCTAACAGAAATTTATAGATAACCAGACTGGGAAGATGGCAGAGTGGTAAGCGTGCATGAGGACCCAGATTCAAGTCTCCATAAGCTTTGCAAAAGGCTGAACATAGTTACATGCACATATGCTGAGTGTGTGTTTGAAGACGGAGTGTTGGGAATGGTGCGTTTCTGGGTGTTGCTGACAGCTAGTGTAGATACATGCTCACTGTGAAATCCTGTCTCACAGGAATAAGGAAGAAAGTGATACAGCAGGATAACTGAGGTCTGCGCTCATCTCCATGTGCATTGTGTGTACCCTCACACATACCTACATGTATATCAAAAACACATATCTCACTCAAAAACATACACAATTTTTAATACTGAAAATCAGAAAGGATAACAAAATATTTCTTAAAATATGTAATGGATGTTTATATTTGTGATGAAATATCTAATGTTGAATTATTTTCTGGTAACATTCAGAGATGACACTTAGAGAGGATGAAAGGGAAGTATGAATTCCTAAGAGAACTCATAAACAATAAACCAAATCACACACACACACACAAACACATACGCACCTCCATGAATTTAAAGGAGCCTCAGTAATAGTCATTGGATTCTTCATATCTCTAAGTTGATGCCCAATGAGAATTTTGTTTTTACTTAAGGATTTTTTTTTCAATTTTTGAACATCCTAGTAACTTGAAATTTAAGTGTGAAGATGACCTTTAGAATTGTGTAGATGGATTTGCTTCTTTGATTTCACTTTAAAACATTTTTATTGAATTTCTGAGACTTTCATGCAATATAATTTGGTGTTACTTAGATCCCCTCCACTATCTGCACCTCTCCTTACTATTCTACATCTGATTTAATGTACTCTAATATATATAATATATTTAAATATATTATACATTTATATATAGTATATACAATATATTATATATTTATAATAAGTTCTATAAAGTCTAATTTGTGTCCCCGAATGTATTCAGTGTGGGTGTATCTTCTGGAGCCTGGTTAACCTATCAAGAGTCCCTTGAAAGAAACTCTGTCTCCTTCAGCAGCCATCAGTTGCCACAAATTCATTAGGTTGTATTTGGATTTCTTATCCACTTCTCTGTGTTTGTGATGGGATTTTATCTGGCTTGATGTTGCATGGGACTTTGCATGCTGACACCATTGCTATGAGTTCATATGAATAAAAGACTAGATGTCTGGAGAACTGTTTGTTTGTGGTCATCCACTATTTCTGGATCTTACAATATTTCCACCCCCACTTTTGCATTGATCCCTGAGACCTGAGAGACAGAAGTTTGATAAAGGTATTTTATTCAGGGATAAACACTTTGCAGCCTCTTGTTCTCTGTGCATTGGCTGATCTGGATTTCTGTGCTAATCACCATCTGCTGCATAAGGAAACATCTTAGATGAGATTTGAGAGGTGTATTAATGTATAACAATAAGTTATTAGGAGTTAGTTTCATATTATAACTATTTAGTAGAAAACTAGTATTAGGCTCTCCCATATGCCCTGTGAGTTGTCTAGCCTCAGGCTCCTAAGCCTGATATAATTGTGAGGTAGAAGCTCCATCCTATGAAACAGACTGAAGTCCTATTGAAGAGTGGCTGCTTACATAATATTCATGTCACTATTGCACCAGTGAGCATAGCTTGTTATTGTAGTTTACAGCAGAGTAAGCTTTATGTCATTTTTTTCCTTCTGGTAGCATGCATAGCATCTTCCAGCACTATGAATGTTAGTTAGTATTGATGAGGCTCTGAAATCAGCAACAGCTTGATTTCTCTTTGTTTGCTCTATAGGTTGTATATGTAGTGTCTTCAGCAACAGGGTCTTAAAGTCAGTTTCCAGTGAATAACCAAGATTACAGGCAATGGTCAGTCGTGTTTGAGGGTCTACAGGACTCCTGGTCATCAGTTTCAAGAGAGGGAGCCCATCTCTGGCATTGGGGTTTTATTAAATTAGCCAATGGTATCTAATAAGAGCAATATCTCCCAATATAAGGTAACTCTTTTTAATCTCTTTTAGTTTAAGAAGGTTCTATAGCAGTAAGTTTCCGTGTATCTTTTTCTAAAGGCTTTTGGTGTTGCTTATCTCTTACCCATACTCCTTTCCATGTTCTGCCCTCCCATTCTCCATGTCATTAACCCTTTTTACTTTTTAATTCTTCTTTCCTCATTTATATCACCACATTATGACACCCCTCCCAAGGAAGCATTTATAAGCATATGGTTGCTCGGTGTAAAGTTTATTTTACACTAACTCTTCTCTAAATCTTTTCAAGTCTAAAACTTTGTAAAGCAAAACCTTCATCAATAGATCACCATTAAAATTCTATACATATGTAAGAGGTACTTTCCATAAAGGGCAAATGTACTTATGAGGACATTAGATACTAGAAATGGCAGCAAACTCCTGGGGTGCCAGAAGACTGAGGGAGCCTGAAGTTTCCAGGGGCTCCCAGAGTCTGGATGGCTATGTGATCATTTTCAATTCAATGTAAGTAGAGACCAAATATTCACTAATATAACATTCCTGTTAATGAAAATTCTTTGACAATATGGAATCATAGAGAATTATTTTTAATATATGTATTATTCTATGGTTATAGCTTGGACTTCAGTGAGTTCCAATACAGTGCTCATTTACCAAAGGCTTGTTTCATAGGGGCTGGTGTGAGGGGATACAGATTAGTAAGAGGTGGCAAAACTTTAAAGCTTTTAAGAGAGGGCTCGTGGGAGGTGAGTGGATCCTTGAAAGTATACCCTTGAAGAGGACAGTGGTAATCAATATCTTTCTTTTTGTCACATTCTGCCTGAATAGTTTGTTGCCTCTGTGCATGCAGTTTATGATGAACACATCGTCCAGGAAAATCAAAAGCCCACTTGTCATGTATGAGAATGTACAAGACTGTGAGCCAAAGAACTCATTACAGTCACAGAAGAATGATTATCACCAGAGAGCACAAAAAATTCACTGCTCAGTGCTATCTTGTTAGTGGCAGAATTTCAAACATATAGAACCATTGAAAATCATGGTTTCATATTTCTTGTGATGAGCTGCATTTTACCATGATCACTGCATCATCATTTGAATATAAGCTGGACTACAAAAAATAACCTAGGGAAACTATTTCCAGTGTATGTATTACAAACAGGGAATGAAATATTATGATAGCTGTTAATTATCTGAAATTCTATTTGGACACTAGTAGTTAGGTCATGAATGATTTCAAAGAAAGTTCACTGTAGATCAAGGTACAACAATCCCAAAATAATTTAGTTGTCAAGGTAGGTATAAGTATCAGGTGACATGATGATTATTCTTCTAAGAAAGTCCTAATTAATTAATTTACTATTTAAATTTCATGTCACCATGAGTCAACAGCAAATAGTAAAGCTCTAGTAGCTCGTTCAGATTTTAGTACAATGTTGCATTCCACTAATAATAGTTTTAATTAGATGAAATTCCCTTGCATTTTTATGCATGCAATACTTAGTAATCTAGGTATTTGGTTGTTGATAATCACTTTTTTTCTCCACATTAAAGGCTGGCATCTATCAACAGAAGACTTCAAAACCCTCAAAAGCTTAAACATTTAAAAAGATGATTCACCTTGTTGACTAAATGAATTTCAAATATATTTTTGTTTGAAAATAACAGGAAGGGGGCTGGAGAGATGGCTCAGTGGTTCTAAGCACTGGCCACTCTTGCTTATGACCCAGGTTGGGTTCCCAGCACCCATGTGGCAGTTCACAAACATTCTTAACTCCAGTTTTAGTGGATCTGATACCCTCTCTGGTCTCTGTGATACAGAATATATAGATGGGTACTCTTGTATACATGGAGACAAAACACTCATACCCATAAAATAAAAATAAATTAATAAAATATTAAAAGCAACAGGAGAAAATCTTTTGGTAAATTTATCTTCTATTTTTATAGCTGTATTTTCATTAATTTAATGTGAAGTGCAGAAAATGGAGTAAGGTTTTCTCACTTCATGGCATGATGATTCTCTGTGTATGAATGCCCTGCTTATGCTTTACATTAAACATCTTTATCCACACCTTGTTTCCTCACATCCACTATTATTCACGGGAAATTCATATAACAAAAATGTACAATTTAGTATTCAGTTATATCCTCAAGCATTAAGTAGTTGAAATATATAAAGTAATAATTTGTGTGAATAATTTGAGACTATGTGAATTTTACTGTATTTTTCTTTTTTTAAATAGTATTTTATTTATTTTTACTTTCTGTGTAGGTGTGTATTGTCTGCACATATGTAAGTACACCTGTGTCATGCAATGCCCATGGAGGTCAGAAGAGGGTGTCAGATTCCCCTGGAACTGAAGTTACAGACAGTTGTTAACTGACATGTGGGTGTTGGGAAATGAACCAAGGCTCTCTGAAAGAAAGGCCAGTGCTCTTAACCACTGAGCCATCTCTGTATCCCCAACTCTATTTTTCTTTGTCACTGTGTCCCATATCATAACATCAAACAAAGTCATTATCTGTGCATATAACTAATTCCTTTTATTATGTATCATAGTCCAAAGTATTTACATGTAGAATATTATTTGTCAATTTCCCTCAATTATCATTTGATGCTTTGTAAACCACTCCAAGCACACAGCTTTTCAGGTTAACTTTAGAAATTCCAAGATGTGAACTTTCTATAAACAGAAGACAAGCAAGCACAGAATGATGAACTGTATCCCCAGTAATTATCAAAAGTTAACGAAATCTCTAATTACACAAAAAAGTTATATAGGATTGATACGGATAGTAAATTAAATGCAAAAAATCAGTATAAAATTTTTGTTTACCTATTTTAGTCATGTGCACCAAACTAATTCATCAAAATTCAACAGAATTCATTCTAAATTTACATGCAGGTTTGATGATAAATATAGAACATTAAATATTTATTATTGGATTGAGAAAATCTTACTGTTTAGATCATTTGTATGAAAATTTTCAAAATTTCAATTGTATATGACAATCAGGTCAAAGTATAACATAACCTGTTTATGAAAATTTGATAACTTATTTTATTGTACTTTAAAATTTATATAGAGTTATCAAATAAAACTACTAGAATGTCAGAGTAGGGGGTTCCAACCTTAGTCCAACTAACTAACTAACTAAATAACTAAATAATATGAATAAATAATTATGTAGCTACTTAGGAATAAATATCATGTTGAAGCAAAGAAAGTGGAAAATATCCACATAGAAATTACACATGAGCCAGCTGCATTTAGCTTACCTCAACTCCTCCCTGGGCTTGTAAATATCACCAAGGAAAATCTATTATCTGCCCACAAGTTCCCTTTGCAAGGATTTAAGAAAACAAGTGATCAACCAGTTTCCAGACTTCAAGTATATTACTCAAAGAAAATTACAGTTTCATTCCACCTAGACTGATGGGAAGTCAGCATAGAACAGATGTCTGGTGACAGCTAGGAGCAAAAATGATGTGTTATACCATTGGTAGGCAAATAAAAGATACCAGCACAATCGTTAGTGTACTTTGCAGAGGAGCCCACCATCCGTATATTACTGGTACTGGGAGACACAAAGACCATCATTGTGTTTGCTCTGGAGCAACCTGAATTACTGACTCTTCATAAAGAGCTGGGATGGGTAACAATGCCACAGATAGCCCAGTTTTAAGACCTAGCTTGGCTATTGGACACATAAACACAAGGGTCACACAAAAGCTAATCTTTATGGAGGTGAATGCATTTGCTTTGCATTCTGTGCACTGGCAGCAGTGTCACACCTCCTGGTATTAATATACTAACTAAATCCTGGTCCCAGAAACACCAGTAAGGATCCAAGTTTCATTCCCAAGCATGTTATCTCTCCTGAAACTTTTCTCTCCTTGGTCCTGATACCTTAGGCACCTGCTGCTTGAGTTATCAAACGACTGTGCCATGGAAGCCCATGCATTCCCCTGCACGTAGTTTCCCACACACCCCTATACCAGATTGCAGAGTTCATCACTTACATCTCCAGTCAAGACTCCCACAGTCCCTGTAAGAGATGAAAATATTTGCTTAATAAAGTCAGCCGCTAAATTTAAGAAGGGTGGACTGACTGCTTATCTGAATGTAGATACCAATAGCTAAACCAATGGGATATAAAAATCAGTATATTCTCTGCTTCCCTGGGCCTGAAGGACCCACAGGCCTCTCTCCGACCTGCAGGCTTCTCTCCCTGGTGTAAGTTGATTGGCCTTCTGCCTTGACTCCCCCAGCCTTACTCACCCTCCCATCTATCCCTGGGGTCTCTCCTCCTAGCCTGGGTCCTGCCCACTCCTTGTCTTACCACCCCAGACACCTGGGGAACCACCACTGTTTTTTCCTGATCCTTTGCATCCAGAGCAAAGCACTTCCTTCTCAGGTCCCCAGGAGCACTCTGGGCCTGGCCCCGCCCTCAGCTCCCTCTGCTTCCCTGGGCCTGTAGGATCTACAGGCCTCTTTTTGACCCATAGGCCTGTCTCTCCAGGTTAAGTCCATCTTGCCCTCCATGCTTGATTCCTCCAGCCTCACTCACCCTCCCATCTCCCCAGCGGGTCTCTCCTCCTAGCCTGGGTCGTGTCCCATTCCTTGCCTTAGCACCCCAGACCGCTGGGGAACCACCACTGCTTCCTGATCCTGTGCATCCCGAACAATTCAGTTCCCTCTCTTGGGTCTGCAGAGGTGCTCAGTAGGTCTGGCCTTGCCCTCACATACCTCTGCTTCCCTGGGTCTGCACAACCCTCTAGCCTCTTTCCTGGACACTGGGGCTGACCTTTACTTTTCCTGGTCCTTTGCATCCAGACCAAGCCAGCTCCTCAGTGTTGTCCCCAGGGGCCCTTGGGTCTGCCTCCCACCCCCATCTTCCTTTGCATCTCTGGGTGGCAGTATGGCCACCAGTTGCCCTAGAACAGCATCTTACTTGGGCTTGGCTCCCAGGTCAATCCAGCCCCCAAATTCCTGAGGTCAAAATCTATCCTGGAGGGATATAGCCCTTAGGAGAAAGCCTGAGAACATCTGATCCTCATCTGATATAGGCCTCTGTGGGAACTCCTGAAGACCAAAGCAATCTGGCCACTCCAATATAAAATCAAAAGAGAGAACTGGAAGCTTAGAGGAACGAGCCTTTCATGCCCAAAAAGTAAACCACAAAGACACATAAAGTTTACAAAAAGAAGCAGACCTAAACTTGAAGGCTTGAGTCTCACACAAAAATCAGAAACTATAAAAGAAATTCACATGTCAAAATCACAGAGAACAAATAATAACATGAAAAACCAAAATAACATATACCCACCATTAGCAACAGTCCTCTAGAGGAGTAAAATGAGAATCCCTTAGAGATAATGCAGGACATGGAAATCAGGATAAAAGAATTCACAGAATTTAAAGAACAAAAACAAAGAAATCAAAGAACTGAAGGAAGATAGGGATAAACTTCTGAGTGAATTCAGAAAAGAGTTAGAAATATTGATGAATACTCAGGCTGAAATGAAGAAGGAAGTGAAATACTCAGTAGGCCAATTAGAAATGATAGGAGAAAGCCTCAACAATAGGATGAATGAAATGGAAAACAGAGTATTAAGACAGGAAGATAAAATGGATGAACTAGAACACTCAACCAAAGATTATGAAAATTTAAGAAGTCACAAGACTGGAATATACAGGAATTGTGAGACACCATAAAAAGACCAAACTTATGAATCATAGGCATACAGGAAGGAGAAGAATCCCGAGAAAATGGCATGGACCAGATCAAAAACAGAATTGTGGAAGAAAATTTTCCAAAATTAAAGAAGGACATGCCCATACAAATACAAGAAGCATATAGAACACCAAACAGACAGGACCAGAAAAAAAAAAAAAAAAAAAAAAAAAAAAACCAACTCTCCACTGCACATCATAGTAAAAACAATAAACATACAAAAGAAAGGGACAATACTGAAAGTTGCAAAGAGAAACAAGTCACATATGAAGGAAAACCCATTAGGATTACAGCTGACTTTTCAGTGCAAACTATGAAAGCCAGAAGAGCCTGGACCAAAGTATTCCCAGTTTTAAATGACCACAGATGCCAACCCAGACTATTATACCTAGCCAATATGTCTATTATAGTCAAAGGGGAAAGAAAAATCATCTATGACATAAATAGGCTGAAGGAATTCATATCCACAAAACTAGCCCTTAATAGAGTTCTGGAAACAATACAAAGAGCTGAGGAAAGGAATGACTATACCCAAGGGGTTTCAGAAAGAAATTCAATGAATGTACAACTGTGGAAAAGAACAGCTACATCATGAATGTAAACAGAAATAAAAATAAGAGGATTCAATACTCATCTTTCATTAATAACTTTAATATTAACAGACTGAAATGCCCAGTCAAAAGACAAAGACTAGTTGAATGGGTTAAGAAACAAAACCCATCTTTTTCTTTCTTTCAAGAAACCCATCTCACCTTCAAGGACAGACACTATCTTAAAGTGAAAGGATAGAAAAAAATATACCAAGCAAATGGTACTAAGGAAAAAGCAGGTGTAAGAATTCTAATATCTGACAAAATAGTCTTTAAACCAAAACTAATCTGAGGAGATAAAGAAGGCCACTTCATTCTGATCAAAGGAACAATAAACCAAGAAGATGTTACAATCATGAACATATATTCATTAAACTCTGGTGCACCCAACTTCATTAAAACAATACTACAGAATTTAAGACCCAGATTAATCCAAACTCATTAATAGCTAGGGACTTCAATACCACACTGTCTCCATTAGATAGGTCAACAAGGCAGAAAATTAACAGAGAGACATCAGAATTAAACAATACCATATATCAAATGGACTTAACAGACATCTACCAAGTATTCCACTCAAGCACCAAAGGACATACTTTCTACTCAGCACCCCATGGAACCTTCTTCATAATCGACCATATACTGGGGCACAAAACAAACCTCAACAAATACAAAAAGATTGAAATAATTCCATGCATTCTATCAGACCACAATGAAATAAAGCTTACAAACAACACAGGAAAAAGCCTTAATCACCACATGAACACATGGAGATTAAATAACACACTCCTGTATGATGAAATGGTCAAAAGAGAAACAGAGAATTAAATAAAAGTATTCCTGGAACTAAATGAAAAGGACAATACAACAAAACAAAATCTCTGAGACATGCTGAAAGCAGTCCTTAGAGGGAAGTTTATAGCTCTAAGTGACTACATAAAAAATTGGAAAGACCACAAATAAATGACTTAACTTTGCAACTCAACACACTTGAAAAGCAACAGCACATGAAACACAAATGCAGTAGACAATAAAAAATAACAAAAATCAGGGAAGAAAATAATGAAATTGGAACAAAGAAAACAATACAAAGAATCAAAGAATCCAAAGGCTGGTTCTTCGAAAAAATAAATGAGATTGACAGACCACTAGCCCAGTTAACCAAAAGAAAGAAAGAGCACCTCCAAATCAACAAAATCAGACATGAAAGGGGAAACATCAAAACAGACACCAGAAAGATACAGAACATTATAAGGGAATACTTTAAAAACCTATATGCTAATAAATTTGAAAACCTAAAAATAATGGATGGATGTCTATAGGCATGGGAACCACCAAAACTAAACCAAGAAGAGATTAACAGCTTAAAAAGACCCATAACACAAAAAGAAATTGAAACAGTGATACAACACCTCCTGATGAAAAAAAGCCCAAGACCAGATGGATTTACAGTAGAATTCTATCAGATATTTAAAGAAGATCTAAATCCAATACTACCTAATTTATTCAAAAAGATAAAAATGGAGGGAGAACTTCCAGATTCCTTCTTTGAAGCCAGCATCACTCTAATACCATAGCCAGGTAAAGATACAACCAAAAAAGAAAACTATATACCCATATCCTTAATGAAGATACTTGCAAAAATTCTCAACAAAATACTTGCAAACTACATACAGATACATATCAAAAAGATCATCCGCCATGATCAAGTCAGCTTTATTCCAGAGATGCAGGGATGGTTCATTATACATAAGTGAATAAACGTCATAAATCATATAAATGGGCTCAAAGACAAGAACCACATGGTCTTCTCAATAGATGCAGAGAAGGCCTTTGACAAAATTCAACTTGATTTATGTTCAAAGTCCTAGTGGGAATTGTACTGTGAAAGTACTAGAGAGAATTGGACTGGAGGGAACATACCTCAACATAATTAAGGTCATATTTAACAAATCCACATCAAACACCATTCTAAATGGAAAAAAAAACTGGAAGCATTCCCATTGAAATCAGGAACCAGACAAGGCTCTCCACTATCTCCACTTCTCTTTAATACAGTGCTTGAAACTCTTGCAAGATCAGTAAGACAAGAGCAGGAAATTAAAGGAGCAATAATAAGAAAAGGACAGGTCAAATTATCCCTTTTTGCAGACAACATGCTAAGAAGTTCTAAATCAGCCAAATTAAGCTTTTACAATTTTATTAGAATTTTAAAGAAAAATCTTCAGAGCAGGCGTGTGAGTAATCTTGGCAGTTGCCTTGAGGAAGAGATGGAGGGGAGAAGGAATGGGGGTCAGACATGTAGCTGAATGGCTGGGAGAAGGATGCTTTAGAGAAAGTAAACAAATGCAAGATGCTTTGGAATAAACCTGACCAATGATAGTAAAGACCTCTACAATGAAAGATTTAAGTCTTTAAAGAGAGGGTGAGGAAGACATCAGAAGATGGAAGGACCACCCATACTCACGGATTGGAAGAATTAATATTGTGAAAATGACCATCCTACAAAAACTCATTTATAGATTCAATGCAATGCCAATTAAAATCCCCACGACATTTTTCACAGAATTGGAAAAAAACCATCCTAAGATTCATATGGAAACACAAAAGACCTCAGACAGCCAAAACAACCCTGAGCCCTAAGAGCAATGCCAGGGGGAATATTATACCAGATTTTAAGCTGTATTACAGAGCTATAGGCATAAAAACAACATGGTACTGGCACAAAAATAGACCCATAGATCAATGGAACAAAATTGAAGACCGAAATGTGAGTAGATACGATTTCAGCCACCTGATATTTGACAAAGGGCACAAGAATATTCACTGGAGGAAAGACAACATGTTTAGCAAATGGTGCTGGCAAAACTGGATCTCCTCCTATAGAAGAATGAAACTAAACCCCTAATTTTCACCCTGCAGAAAAGTCAATTCCAAATGGATCAAAGACCTCAATGTAAAACCTGAAACTCTGAAACTGTTAGAAGAAAACATTGGGAAAAACTTTCAAGATAAAGGTGTAGGAAAGGACTTTCTAAATCGGACATCAATTGCTCAGGAAACAAGGGCAAGAATTAACAAATGGGACCTCATTAAAATAAAAAGCTTCTGTACATCAAAGGAGGGAAACAGGGAAGCGATCAGGAAACCCACAGAATGGGAGAAAATCTGTAGAAGCGACACATCCGACAGAGGTTTAATATCCAGAATATATAAAGAACTCAGAAAACAGAAAATCTAGGCAAGAAGCAACACAATTAAAAGATGGGCTAAGAGGCTGAACAGAGAGTTCTCAAAAGAAGTAAAGATGGCTATGAAACATCTTAAAAGATGTTCAACATCACTAATAATTAGGAAATTGCAAATTAAAACCACTTTAAAGTTTCATCTTACCCTAGTCAGACTGACTAAGATCAACTGAACAAATGTTACCAAATGTTGGAGAGGATGTGAGGGAGGGGGAACATTCATGCAATGCTAGTGGGACTGTAAGCTTGTTCAACCCCTATGGAAAACAATGTGGAGAATTCTTTAAAAACTACAAATGAACCTACCATTTGACCCAGTTATACCACTCCTTGGCATATACCAAAAGAACTCATTCTATTGTAGAGACACATGTACATCCATGTTTGTTGCTTCTCTTTCCACAATAGCTAAGAGATGGAAGCAACCTAAGTGTCCCTCAGTTGATGAGTGGATAATGAAAATGTCAGTCATTTATACGATGGATTTTTACTCAGCAATAAAGAAAGATGAAATCATGAAACTTGCTGTTCCGACCCGCGAGATAGTCAGCGTGGGTTTCTGGAGGGAGGAAAGGGGGACGGAAAGGGACAAGAGATGCGAAGAAAGGAGACAAGACAGGCTTTCTGATCAAGTCTCATTTAATGAACATTCACACAAAGTTTTTATAGGGAGGAGAGGGGGAAGTTGGCAGGGAGAATTCCATTGAAGTAGAGCAATTCAATTAACAGAACGATTATCACAATAATACCACACCAACTGATCATAGAGTAAATTCCATAGTAACACCACAATTCTATATAGCAAGTTATAAATCAATTAAGAGGTTACACTTGTATGATTACAGAATAATACCAAAGTTTCTTAGCAATTACATGAGAAATGAGGGAGTCTCTCAAGCGTTAAGTGCCCGGGTTAGAACAACATGTTTGTGAGAGGCTTTAAGTATAGTCATCTGGTTAATCTCAAACCAGGCCAGCCTTGATGTCTGAAAAACAGCTTTGCCAGGAATCAGGTCTTGCTATTTCC
>NW_008329335.1:1329827-1331761 GCF_000622305.1 Nannospalax galili
TAGTGAATTACACAGGTTTTTTCTCACATTATAGAAACTGAGACCTTACATAGACTCACACTGGTTGTCTCAGTTTCAGACACAGTCAGTGAACACAGAACACAAGAATCATATTTTAAATGTCAAAGGGAAGGCTTCTTTCCAGAGATAAAATATTGCATATCATGAATTACTTGTGGAACAATTGGCAGTAATGAAGCATTGCTAGTGCATTAAACAAAAATACATCCTTTCAAATCTGAGTCAACTATTGTTATAAGTTTTCTATTTTTTTAAATCTTAGTCAACTATTGTTATAAGTTTTTATCATGTCCTTTATAAATTAGAAAATAGGAATGTTGGGGGCATCATATTTTTGAGACACAGTTTGCCTGCAACCCAGGTGACCTTAAACTCACAAGGTACACCAGCCTAGCACTGAACATATTAAAATCCCATCTATTTTTGGCTTGTTGATTTTTTTTAGCTGGTTTTTTTTTTTTTTTTACAGTTTTTTTTAACTGACCCAGAGGACTCCCTTGCTCATTAGCATATTAAAGTTGGGCCATACTGGGCTACAGCAGCTTTTAACTCTTTCATCTCTGAGAGTTTAAAGGGATGATGTTGCCGTGTGGGCTCATCATCATCTCTTGGTGTGGTTTCAAAGACTGGGAAAACAGAGCGCTGCAGGGCGGGGGAAGCTGCATCCTGCAGGGAATGTTTACTTTTAACTGATAGGTCTTGAAGACCCGCAAGCAGCTCTTGCTTTTGTCGTTCTAGGGCTAGCTGTTTTTTTTTTTTAACAAAGCCACTTTATTTCTTAATTGGGTGACAAGGGGAGAAGTGGGGAATGCCTCAAGGGCAGGTAAAACTGTTGGGAGAGGGTAAGGAGGAGGCAGAGAGTGCGCCTCAGAAGGAGCCATAGGCACAGTGCCAGACTGAGGTGTCGTGACATCAGTGCTGGATTTAGAGTTAGGCTCTGATTTAACATGTTTAGGATTTGAAATCTTAGAACATGTCTCTGGTGACGTTTCCTCGTCACTGTCAAGGGAGATAAGGTCTATCTCCTTAGGGGAAGTTACTTTATCCCCAGGAGGCTCCGAAGGGGGCCTTTGTAAAAGGCCGGAAGGGGGCCCTTATAAGGGGCCAGAAGGGGGGCCTTGTAAGAGGCCCAAAGTTTGCTTTAAGGCAGCCTCCGTAGAGGTTTCATTTGAATCTATTAGTTCCCTGATTAGGTTCCAGTAGGAAAAGGCTGTAACAGGAATTTTCTCGGGTCCAAAGACCTTATAGTAATCTTCTAAAGCATTTTTTACTCTTTTCCATCCTTTAATATCTATTATTCCTTCTTGGGGGAACCAAGGACAGGTTTCCTTAATAAATTCAAAGAACCGAAATAAATCCTCTATTTTAACCTTTACTCCTCGCATCCGTAAGGCATCCTGCAATTGCCGAACATAAATTTCGTGCCTGCTTAATTCTTGTCCCATAATCAGACGCCGATACTTACTTCTGGTTGTAGCCGAGGCAGGTTCCCGCGGCGTGTCCAGAGTGAAAAATTGTTGTGGAACGCATTCCTTTGGGGACATCTTCTTCCCTCACTGGATCCTCCGTATCCAGCCCCACGTTGGGCGCCAGATGTCCTGACCCGCAGGACAGTCAACGTGGGTTTCTGGAGGGAGGAGAGGGGACGGAAAGGGACAAGGGATGCAAAGAATGGAGACAAGACAGGCTTTCTGATCAAGTCTCATTTATGGAACATCTACACAAGTTTTTATAGTGAGGGAAAAGGGGGAAGTTGGCAGGGATAAATTCATTGAGACAGCAATTCTATTAACAAAACAATTATCATGATTACACCACACCAATTGATCACAGGGTAAATTCCATAGTAACACCACAATTCTATATAGCAAGTTATAAATCAATTAAGAGGTTACACTTGTATGATTACAGAA
>NW_008329335.1:1331821-1338168 GCF_000622305.1 Nannospalax galili
AAGAGGTTACGCTTGCATGATTACAATGTGATACAAAAAGTTTCTTAGGCAGTTCCATGAGAAATGAGGGAGTCTCTCGAGTGGTAAGTGCCCGAGCTAGAATAACATGTTTTCATGAGGCTTTCAAGTATAGTCATCTGGTTAATCTCAAACCAGGCCAGCCTTGATGTCTGAAAAACAGCTTTGCCAGGAATCAGGTCTTGATATTTCCTGGGGTAGGGGCCTACGGCTCCCGACAACTTGCAGGTAAAAGGATGGGACCAGAAACTGTTATACTAAGTGAAGTAACACAGACTTAGAAAAATAAATCGGCATATGTTCTCCCTCATATGGGGATCCTAGAACCAAACCCTGATAAGTGAGTATATATCCAGACATAACTACAGGAACCAGGATAATGGAAAGGAATGATGAAAGTAAAAGAAAAGAAAGAACCTTAAAGAGAAGAAGAATAGGAAACAGGCCTTAATAAGGGGGATATGGAAAAACATTGGGTTAGTTTAAGGGAGGGGGGAGGGAAAGGTATAGAAGGGACCTAGCAGACAAGGGGACAGAAGTAGCTCAAGAGAGGTAGGACCATAGGAGAAGGGTATTACTAAGGGAGAAAAGGGGGAAATGGGGGCACCTTAAGTGGGAAAACTATGGTGGAGGGGTGAGACAATGCATGAGATAAATAATACCTAGCTAGTTTTGAGGGAAGCATATTACTCCACCAACCTGCTGAAAATTATACATAGCAGATTAAGAAATATATGTGTAGGTAAGGTTTATGTGAAAAAAATTGGTCTTTGCCCAAGATTTATCTACATGACACACAGTAATGAAAACTACCAGACTGGTGGGACTAACCTTTTTGGATGTTTAACAGAAATACTTTGAGGCTTATACTAATTTGGTCAGAGGGACATAAAGGACAGTTTTTGCTCCTTGCCCTCCTAGGTTGACTAGTTCCAGGGGACTATGAGCATCTCCTGTAATTGTGGTGGGTCACCTGTCCTCTTGATAAAGGAGACGAAGGAGACCCAAACTGATGGACTTGAACCAGTGTCCAGTCTATAAAGAGGAGGGTCAATACAGAGGAATCATTTCCTCCATGCTTCCAAATGAAGCCAAGCATGGTAGAGCAGGACCATTGACTTATCTTTACATAGGCAGAACTGGTAAATAAAAGGAGCAAGGGCCTCCTCCCAAGCTAATGTGACCCCTGAGGAACAGAACTTCAAAAGTCCTTATGAGTAAAAATAAATTGATTCATCTGGACCAACTGTATGGCCTTAAACATCCAAAAGGAAAGTATAACCAAACATTAAAGGGGTCAATATAATGTCTTAAGAGTCCATATACATAGCTAAAGGCTACATAACAAGCAACAATGCCAGATAGAAGATATCTTCTTTTGAGTTGTTGACCAGGTGACCAAAGGGAATCCCATATAGTAACCCAGCACAGAACTGAGAAAATGAACAGAAGACCCTAATCTTATCTAAAGGATTATTGACAAATGATTACTGCTATTAAAGGAACAGCCAACCCTTCTAAAACAAAGACCTCTAAATAGGCTGACTAGATTCACCAGAAGGGCAAGTACTGGGGATTGGCAGGGGTGCCAATAACACAGCAGACAGTAGCATGGATATCAGAGTATAAAGGCTCTAGTGCGGGCGAGGGAGGCCATGGGAGGGTGCCATCCAGGAAGTGGGTATATAGTTGAATAAGATGGTTTGGGATATTTTTGTGATAAACCCCCCACCCCCCAAAAGAATCAACAAATTTTAGAAAATGTATTATATTTGAGGAGGAAGCATGGAAATTTACATCATGCTAATCAGTAGAGATGATAGACATTACCATTGAAATCTACCTGATGACTTCATAGACACACATAGGGGCCAAGGATCCAAGTGCAACTGATTATGACTAGTAATAATCAGATGCATACAGATTAGAGATGCATACACTATTATCTCAGTGCTAGTAGCAAAAAAAATGAGTCTTTCCTCAAGGAACAATATATTCTAAAATGAAATGGAGATCTTTTTTAAAGGTTAAAAAACTCATTCAATTTCATGTCTTACAGCGCTTATACTGAGTTCAATATTGTATAAGTGTATTAACTCAAATGCGAACCTAGAAACTTGCACACACTTGTGAAAGAGATGTACTTTTGTACTGGAGTGTGTTACTGAATATGTTAAATCTGTAGTGAAATGCTTCTTCTAATCATGTACTTATTAAAAATCAAAAAATAATGATTAAAAAATAATAAGAATTAGTAGATGTGAAAAACAATATGATTGAAATCTACTTGATGACTTTAAATCCACACTCAGATGCCAAGGAGCTCAGAAAGCAACTGACTTTCACTAGTTATAATCAGATATATAGTGATTAGAAACACAGGTAAAAGCATCTTAATGTCAATTGCATTGAAAATGAATTTTTCTGTATGAAACTGTGTATTTTAATAATGAAATGGAGTTCTTTTTTAAAGATTAAAACCTCATTTAATTTTATATCTTATAGGGTTTATACTGAGTACAATATTGTATAACTGTAATAATTCAACTGTAAATCTAAAAATTATAGCCAATTTTGAAAAAGATACATCTTAGCTCAGAAAATTTGTTATTGAATATGTGAACGCTGTTGTAATGAAATGCTTCTTCTAAGTATGTGGTTATTAAATAAATAAACTGGGGAAAGAAAATGTAGGAAACAAGTAGGGCATGATGGTGCATGCCTTTAACCCAGAACTTGGTAGGCGGTGGCATGTGGATCTTTGTGAGTTCGCAGCCAGACTGGTCTACACAGTGAGTCCCAGGACAGCTGGGGCTAAAACAAGACCCTGTCTCAAAAAAGAAAAAAAAAATGTAGGAAACAGCATATCTTAAAATGAAATGGAGATCTTCTTTAAAGGGTAAAAACTCATTCAATTTTATGTTGTACAGGGTTTAGACAGAGTTCAATACTGTATGACTGTCTTAGTTCAAATGTGAACCTAAAATTTTACAGCCACCTTTGAAAGAGATGTATCCTTGTCCTGGAATATGTTTCTGAATTTGTTAAAGCTGTAATGAAATGCTTTTTCTAATTATGTCATTATTAAATTTTCAAAAAAAGAAAAAACAAGAAATTATGTTTGTCTAAGGATGTGACAGACATAGGGTTTTCTCTAAAATCTATGACCTCTCCAGCCTCGTGTATTTGGCTATGTTTACAGTATCACACATGAGTTCCCTTCCATTGAGTGGGCTCTAAGTCCAATTGGATAGCTGTTGATTACCCCCAAGAAAGAAGTGCCATTACTACCCCCCCCAAAATCAGTATATTAACAAAGAACTGTATAAATTCCAGTAACATAAAAAGAATGATGAATGAATAAATAAATAACTATATTGGAAAGCACAACATAGATGAAACAGGTTTTGGAAATATGAGGACCACAGATATTGTGGCCCAGGGAGCTTGACACACACATTTCATATTCCAACCATGAGGATTATCTTCTTAGTTCCTTATATCAACGTGAATGTTGAAGTTTTCTCTATTCAAGGAAGATAAAAGGAGAACCATAAAAAGGGAGAATGATTTTCTAACAGAGATGGTTACACTGTTCACTGTTCTGTTGTTTTGTAAGTTCAAACTCTAGCTTCTTTTTTTTCATTTTATCGTTTTATTTATTTTTTAAGTTTTTAATTTTTTAAAAATTACTTATTTAATAACCACATAATTAGAAAAAGCATTTAATTACAAGAGCATTGGCATATTCAATAACAATTTCCAGAGCTAAGACACATCTCTTTCAAAATTGGCTGTTAATTTTTAGGTTTAAAGTTGAATTAATACATCTAGACAATATTGTACACGGTATAAACCCTATAAGACATACAATTAAATGAGGTTTTAATCTTTAAAAAAGATCCCCATTTCCTTATTACAATACACAGTTTCATACAGAAAATTTCATTTTTAATGCAATTAACACTAAGATGTTTGCACATGCATTTCCAATCTCTATATATCTGATTATTACCAGTCAAAGTTGGTTACTTTCTGAGATCCTTGGCATCTGAGAATGGCTATAAAGTCATCAGGTAGATTTCAATGGTAATGTTTTTCATATCTACTAATTATTAATGAGCAAATTTTTATGCTTTGAAGAATTATTTTTTTAGTTTTTTAAATTTAATAACCACATGATTGGAAGAAGCATTTCATTACAGCTTTAAAATATTCAGTAACACACTCCAGAGCAAGGACACATATCTTTCAAAAGTGGCTGTAAATTTTTAGGTTCACAGTTGAACTAATACCATTATACAATATCGAACTCTGTATAAGCCCTGTAAGATGCAAAATTGAATAAGGTTTTACCCTTTAAAGAAGATATCCATTTCATTTTAAAATATGCTGTTTCCTACATTTTTAATGCTACTAACACTTAAATATTTGCACATGTGTCTTTGATCTCTATGTATCTGATGATTACTAGTCACAGTCGGTTATACTCAGATCCTTAGTATGTGAGTATGGATAGTATGTCATCAGGTAGATTTCACTGGTAATGTTTATCACCTCTGTTATTTAACATGAAGTAAAATTTTATGCTTCCTCCTCAAATATGTCTTTTAAAAAATTGTTGATTTTTCTGTGTTTATATCATACAGACCACCCCACACAATCTTATTCATCTGTATATTCACTTCCCAAATGGCACCCTCCCATAGCCTCCCCTCCCCCCATACACTGGGGCCCATATAATCTGGCATCCATTACTGTCCACTGTGTTGAAGACATCCCACAGCCGTTCTCCAGTATTGTCCTTCTGCTGAATCTAGTCAGCCTATCTAGAGATCGTTGTTTAGGAACATCAGCTGTCCCTCATCTAGCAGCAATCAGTTGTCAATATTCCTTTAGATAAGATTGGGGTCTGCTGTTCATTTTCCCCATTCTATGCTGGGTTACTGCCTGGGAGTCTCTTGTTCCTCCTTGGCCAATAACTCAAAGGAAGGTATCTCCTGCCTGGCATTGTTTCTTGTTATGTAGCCTTTAGCTATACACATGGAGTCTTAAAGAATTATACTGATACTTTTAATCTTTGGTTGTTCTTTCCTTTTGGATGTTTGAGACCATGCAGTTGGCCCTAAAACAATTTATTTTCACTCTTAAGGTCATTTGAGGATATGTTCCTCAGGGGTAACATGGGCTTGGGAGGAGCCCCTGGCTCCTTTCTTTTACCAATTCCGTCTATGTGAAGATAAGTCAAAAGTCCTGCTCAATCATAGCTGACTTCGCTTGGAAGCATGGAGGAAATGTTTCCTCTGTGATGACCCTCCTCTTTTTAGACTGGACACTGGTTCAGGTGCATTGTGTGGGGTCTCCACATCCTTCTTGCTCAAGAGGACAGATGACTCACCACAGTAACTGGACATTTTGAGAGATGCTTGTAGTCCCTTGGAACTTATTTGACCTGGGAGGGGGGAGGAGCAAAAACTGTCCTTTATGTCCCCTTAACCAAATTAGTATAGGCCTCAAAATATGGCTGTTAAACATCCAAGAAGGTTAGTTCCCAGTCTGGTACTTTTAATTACCATATGCCATGTAGATAGAGCTTGGGCAAAGACAAAACACTCTCAGATAAACCTTACGTAGTCATATATTACATTCTTTGATCTGATTGTAGGTATAATTTGTTAGTATGTTGTTGGCCTGATATGGTTACCTCTGGTTTTCTAAAACTAGCTAGACAATTGTTTATATCTCACATTTTCTAACACTTCCACGTTTTCCCCATTTAAGGTGCCCCCGTTTTTTTGTTTTTTTTTTCCATTTCAAACTTAATAATTACCTTCTCCTATGGTCCCACCTCCATTGATCTCCTTCTTACCCTTTGTCCCCTACATTCCTTGTATAACCTTTCCTCACCCCTCCCTTTAAAATAATCCCATTATTATCTATAGCTCTCTTTTTAACACCGGTTTTCTACTGTCCTTCTCTTTTGGATTCTTTCTTTGCCTTTACTTCCCAGGTTCCTCTTCATTATCCTGGTTCCTGTAGTTATGTCTGGATACATACTTATAAGGATTTGGTGCTTGGATCCACATATGAGGGAGAACATAGGCCATTTTTTTGTTGTTTTTTTTTGGTTTGTTTGTTTTTGTTTTTTTCCCCAAGTCTGTGTTTCTTCACTTAGTGTAACAGTTTCTAGTTCCATCCATTTACCTGCAAATTTCATGATTTCATTTTTCTTTACTTCTGAGTAAAATTCCCTCATATAAGTGAACCACATTTTCATGATCCATTCATCAGTTGAGGGACACTTAGGTTGCTTCCATCTCTTAGCTATT
>NW_008329335.1:1338198-1339961 GCF_000622305.1 Nannospalax galili
ACAAGTGTCTCTGAAATAGGATGAGTTCTTTGGGTATATGCCAAGGAGTGGTATAACTGAGTCAAATGGTAGGTTAATTTGTAGTTTTTTAAGAGTTCTCCACACTGCTTTCCATAGCGGTTGAACAAGTTTGCAGCCCCACCAGCAGTGGATGAGCGTTCCCCTTTCTCTACATCCTCTTCAACGTTTGGTATCATTTGTTCTTCTGAGCTTAGCCAGTCTGACTGGGGTAGGATGAAATCTTAAAGTGGTTTTAATTTGCATTTCCCTAACTATTAGTGATGTTGAACACCTTTTAAGATGCTTCTTAGCCATCTTTATTTCTTCTTTTGAGAACTCTGTTCATCTCCTTAACCCATCTTTTTATTGGGTTACTTCCTTTCTTGATACTTTGTTTTTTGAGTTCTTTATATAGTCTCGATGTTAAACTTCTGTTGTACATGTCACTGGTGAATATTTTCTCCCATTCTGTGGGTTTTCTCTTTACCTCCTTGGTTGCTTCTTTTGATTTACAGATACGTTTTAGTTTAATGAGGTCTCATTTATTGATTCTTGGCCTTGTTTCCTGGGCAGTTGATGTCTGGTTTAGAAAATCATTTCCTACACCTATATCTTGTAGGTTACTGCCATTGTTTTCTTCTAACAGTTTCAGAGTTTCAGGCTTCACATTGAGGTCTTTGATCCATTTGGAGTTGAGTTTTAAGCAAGGTGAAAGATAAGGGTTGTAGTTTCATTCTTCTACAGGTGGAGATCCGGTTTTGCTAGCACCACTTGCTGAACATGCTTTCTTTCCTCCAGTGACAGTTCTTGGCTCCTTTGTCAAATATCAGGTAGCTGAAATTGAATGTACTCGTATTTGGATCTTCAATTTTGTTCCACTGATCTGTGGGTCTATTTTTGTGCCAGTATGATATTGTTTTTATGACTATAGCTCTTTAATACAGTTTAATATCTGGCATTGTAATGCCCCCAGCATTGCTCTTATTCCTCAGGGTTGCTTTGGCTATCCAAGATCCCTTTGTGCTTCTATATGAATCTTAGGATGTTTTTTTTTTCCAATTCTCTGAAAAATGTCATGGGAATTTGGATTGGCGTTGCATTGAATCCATAAATGACTTTTGGTAGGATGGTTATTTTTATGATACTAATTCTTCCAATCCATGAGCATGGGTGGTCCTTCCATCTTCTGATGTCTTCCTCAATCTCTTTCTTTAAGGAATTAAAATTTTCATTGTAGAGCTCTTTAATGTCTTTGGTCAGGTTTATTCCAAAGATTTTTTTTTTTTTGCAGCTATTGTGAAGGGGAGTGTTTCCCTGTATTCTTTCACCAATTGCTTGCTATTGGTATATAGAAAGGCTACTGATTTTTGTAGATTGATTTTATAACCTGACACTATAGTGAAAATGTTGATAAGTTCTAGCAGGGGAAAATTTTGGTGTCTCTTAGATATAATATCATATCATCTGCAGAAAGGGATAATTTGACCTCTTCTTTTCCAATTATTACTCCTTTAATTTCTTTCTCTTTTCTTATTGGTCTTGCAAGAGTTTCAAGCACTATGTTAAAGAGGAGTGGAGATAATGGACAGCCTGATCTGGTTCCTGAATTCAATGGGAATTCTTCCAGTTTTTCTCCATTTAGAATGAGGCTGGCTGTGGGTTTATTATATATGGCTTTAATTATGTTGAGATATGTTCCCTCCAGTCCAATTCTCTCTAGGACTTTGAACATAAATGCATGTTGAATTTTGTCAAAGGCCTTC
>NW_008329335.1:1339984-1350122 GCF_000622305.1 Nannospalax galili
CCAAATTCCTGTATCTATTGAGATGACCATGTGATTTTTGATTCTGTAACATTTACTGACTTACATATATTGGACCATCGCTCCATCTCTGGAATAAAGCCCACTTGATCATGGCGGATGATCTTTTTGATGTGTGTCTGTATGCAGTTTGCAAGTATTTTGTTGAAAATTTTTGCATCTATATTTATTAAAGATATGGGTGTATAGTTTTCTTTTTTGGTTGTATCTTTACTTGGCTTTGGTATTAGAGTGATGCTGGCTTCATGGAAAGAATTTGGAAGCTCTCCCTCCATTTCTAGCTTTTTGGTTAACTTAAGTAGTATTGGATGTAGATCCTCTTTCAATGTCTGATAGAATTTTGCTGTAAATCCATCTGGTATTACTGTTTCATTTTCCTTATGTGTCATGGGTCTGTTCAAGCTGTTAATCTCTTCTTGGTTTAGCTTTGGTGGCTTACATGCTTTTAGGTTCCAGTCCATTTCTTTTAGGTTTTCAATTTTAGTAACATGTAGGTTTTAAAAATATTCCCTTATAATGTTCTGGATCTCTTTGTTGTCTGTTGTGATGTTTACCCTTTCATCTCTGATTTTGTTGATTTGGAGCTGCTCTTTCCTTCTTTTGGTTACCTGGGCTAGTGGTCTATTAATCTTCTTCATCTTCCAAAGAACTAGCTCTTGGATTCTTTGATTCTTTGTATTATTTTCTTTGTTTCTATTTCATTAATTTCCTCTCTGATTTTTGCTCTTTCTTCTTGTCTTCTGGGTTTGGGTTTCATTTGCTGTTGCTTTTTAAGTGTCTTGAGTTTCAATGTTCATTTATTTTTGATCTTTCCAATTTTTTAATGTAGGCACTTAGAGCTCTAAACTTCCCTCTAAGGACTGCTTTTAGTGTGTCCCAGAGGTTTTATTGTATTGTATTGTATTGTTCTTTTCGTTTAGTTCCAGGCATACTTTTATTTCTTTCTTAACTTCTCCTTTGACCCATTCATCATGCAGGAGTGTGTTGTTCAATCTCCATGTGTTCATGTGGTTATTCGGGATTCTTCTGATGTTGATTTTAAGGTTTATTGCATTGTGGTCTGATAGAATGCATGGAATTATTTCAGTCTTTTTGTATTTGCTGAAGTTTGTTTTGTGCCCCTGTACATGGTCGATTTTGGAGAAGGTTCCATGGGGCATTGAATAGAAAGTATATTCTTTGGTGCTTGGGTGGAATTCGGTAGATGTCTTTTAGGTCCATTTCATATATGGTATTGTTTAGTTCAGAAGTCTCTCTGTTAATTTTCTGCCCTGTTGACCTATCTAATGGTGACAATGAGGTATTGAAGTCTCCTACTATTAGTGAGTTTGGATTAATCTGGGCCTTAAATCCTGTAGTATACTGTTTTTATCAAGTTGGGTGCACCAGAGTTTGGTGAATATATGTTTATGATTGTGATATCTTCTTGGTTTTTTTTTTTCTTTGATCAGAATGAAATGGACTTCTTTGTCTCTTGTGATTATTTTTATTTTAAAATACGTTTTATCAGATATTAGAATTGCAATGCCTGCTTTTTTCTTAGTACCATTCGTTTGTTTTAGTTTGTTTGTTTTTTCCCCATCATTTCACCTTAAGGTAATGTCTGTCCTTGAAAGTAAGATGAGTTTCTTGCAGACAACAAAAAGATGGGTTTTGCTTCTTAATCCATTCAACTAGTCTGTATCTTTTGATTGGAGAGTTCAGTCCATTGATATTTAAAGTTATTAATGAAAGATGTGTATTGAATACTGTCATTTTTATTTGTGTTCACATTCTTGATATAGCTGTGCATATTTTCATTGAGTTTCTTTCTGTCACCTCTTGTGTATGGTCATTCCATTCTTCAGCTCTTTGTATTGCTTCATGAACTCTCTGAAAGGCTGGTTTTGTGGACATGAATTCTTTCAGCCTATTTATTTCATGGAAGATTTTTCTTTTCCCTTCAATTATGACAGACATTTTGGCTGGGTAAAGTAATCTCAGTTGGCATCTGTGGTCATTTAGAACTGGGAATACTTTGATCCAGGCTCTTCTGACTTTCATAGTTTGCACTGAAACATCAGCTGTAAACCTGATGGGTTTTCCTTTATAGGTGATTTGTTGTTTTTCTTTTGCAGCTTTCTTTGTTCTGAAGGTTTATAGTGTTTATACTATGATGTGCGGTGGAGAGTTTCTTTTCTGGTCCTATTTGGTGTTCTATAGGCTTCTTGTATTTGTGTGAGCATGGTTTTTTTTTTTAATTTTAGGAAATTTTCTTCTACAATCCTGTTGAAGAGCTGGTCCATTCCATTTTCTTGGGATTCTTCTCCTTCCTGTGTGCCTATGATTCATAAGTTTGGATTTTTTATGGTGTCACACAATCTTACATATTCCATTCTTGTGTTTTTAAAATTTTTTCATTATCTTTGCTTCAGTGGTCTAATTCATCCACTTTATTTTCCAGTCTTGACAGTCTGTTTTCCATTTCATTCATCCTATTGGTGATGCTTTCTCCTGTCATTTTAATTGGCTTACTGAGTGTTGCACTTCCTTTTTCATTTCAGTGTGAGTATTCTTCAATATTTCTAACTCTTTTCTGAATTCCTTCAGAATTTTATCCCTATCTTCTTTCAGTTCTTTGATTTCTTTCTTTGTGTGTTCTTTAAATTTACTAAATTCTTTTATCATGCTTATAATTGTTCTTTTGAGTTCCATGTCCTGTGTTATGTCTAGGGAGTTCTCATAGTGCCCCTCTAGAGGACCATTGGTACTTGGTGGGGATATATTATTTTGTTTTTTCATGTTATTATTTTTTCTCTGTGACTTGACATGTGAATTTCTTTTGTAGTTTCTGATTCTTGTGTGAGACTTAAAGCCTTCCTTTGTTGAGTTTAAATCTGCTTCTTTTTGTAAACTTTATGTGCCTTTGTGGTTTACTTGTTGGGCAAGAAAAGCAAGTTTGTCTAGGCTTCAGGTTCTCTCTTTTGATTTTATATTGGAGTGGCCTAATTGCTTTTGTCTTCAGGACTTCCCACAGAGGCCCAAGTGAGATGAGGCTCAGTTGATATCAGGCTTTCTCCCTGGCAAAAGGGTCCAGGATACATGTTGGTCTCAGGAAGCTGGTGGCTCTGCCACCCAGGGAAGTAAAGGGAGGTGAGAGTGGGACCATTCCTAGAGGTTTCCTGGGGGCCACAGTGAGGAAATAAGCTGGTCCCAACACAAAGGATCAGGAAGCAGTGGTGGCTCTGGGCTGAGAGGTTAGCCCAGGTGTCTGGGGTACAAGACAAGAAATGGAGCAGAGACTTGGTGGCAGACCTGGGAGGGTGAAAGAGGCTGGGGGAATGCTGGGCACACTGGACTTACACAGGGAAGGTGCTGGGACCAGGATACAGGAGGCTGTGCAGCCCAGGGAAATAAAGGGAGGTGAGGGCTAAACTCTAGCTTCTTACACATAGTCCAGTATGTTTCAAACCTAGAACCTCCACAACACTCACAACCCTGCAGCATGAATTATATGGTCAATATTTTTGATTCCATGCTGACAACCTCTTTAATTAGAACTGAATGTTTCTCAACAGATCTCTCATCAGTCCTACAAACTATCTTGGTTCTACTCTCAGTTGCATAACTAGTACTTCAGCTATACACTCTGGAATCCAGCTTCATCTCAAGCTCAGGGGTCTCTTCCACCTTCAGTTTGAAAGTAAAATCACTTTGATCCTTTAATTATATAACATGATGATCACAAAATTAAGTGGACGTGGATGGAAATAGACTAAATCTATGTCTTAATTAGTCATTCTAAATTAATATTAGTGCAGTTATAAAATTGCCAGTTAGAATAGCCCCCAAAGTCATCCAAAATATAGCTTTGAAAACAGAAAATGAAATTTTCCACACGTTTTTTTGGTAGAACTGATACTGATTCTAACCACTCCAACAGCTATCAAAATATTGAACTCAAATCCTGAATCCTTCACTCTAGAGGCCAGCCTTGGAAGACAAAAGAAAATGAGGAGGAACCCAATAGAGGGATGCTTTTGGAAGCCCTTGTCAAGAAACTCCAATGGACTCTCATATGAACATTTGAAAATTGCCCTGTTCTGACGTTATTCTAGTACCCTATCTAGAACTTGTAATGGCAATTACTCTTGCTTTTACTTCTCCTTCACATCTCCTAGTCACAGTCCCTATTCAATGACTTTCTTTTCCCCTTAGAGATAATGGTTATGCAATTTGGGAGTCTTTTAGATAGACCCACTGAACGGGTACTCCAATTGCCTCACCCTGCGTCCCTGTTCAGCATGGAAGAAGCTAGAGAGTCTGCCTCCTGATCCTCTATTGGTAATTTGGACAACCCCTCCAGAGGATGGTGTGATAAAATAGGAGGTAGTAATTTGCTAGGCAGTTGGGGTAAAAAGACCCCAAAGAAAAGCAGCCAGTTTCTTGGATAAAACTCACAATGTTCTTAGACATCTTGACAACCTACTCTGTTCCAAAGGCCAAAAACGTAGAGAATATTTGGGAGCTTTTATTTAATCCTTAAAAGATTTTAGGGTTACTACTTCAGAAAGGGGAATGTTAGAGTAGCCAAAAGCCCCATAAAAATAAATGAATCAAAGAAGAACAAACAGTACATGAAGTTATCAGAAAAAAAGTAATGGGAAGATATGGGAAGAGTTGGAGGGGAAGGAGTGGGCATGGATTTCATTCAAACACCTTATATGCATGTATGAAATTCTCAATAAATTTTTCATTTAAAAAAAAGAATATTGGAAAGATAGCTTTGAAAACAGAAAACAAAATTTTGCAGACATCTATTCTGTAGAAAGGTATTTAGAAAAGAATAAACACTCTTCTCACCTGGGGAGGGGGTGGTTCTCCTGCCTATGCACACATTTATTAGAGCTGTTGAGCACTGACTCCTCAGCAAAGTCTGGCCCTGCCTCTGTTCCTTGATTAGTAGTATCCGGACATGAAAAGAAAAGTTCATTTTTTGCTCTTCTTATGAAATACAAAATAATAGTTTTATTCTATTTGAATTCTACAAAATTCATCTTTTATATAAAGCAGAAGTAAAAAAAGTTGGTTTCAAAGCTTAAATATCATCAATATATTAGACATTTGCTATGTCTATTAATCCCAAATTAATCAACAAACCAGTGAGAATAAAAGGAAGTAAAATTATGTAACATTATAAAATATTGGAAAATAATTTAAGTTCTTTTATTACATTAAATGAGTTTAATAGTTAAGTAATATTTATGTGTTAATGCTATTATCTGCTAAGAGTCTACATGAACTACATATTGGGCAATTCAGTAGAGAAAGGATGATAAACAATCACCCACATAATTGCTTTTCTCTTTACTTCCCTGAATTTAATGAGATTTTGTTTAGACATTTGTAGGTATATTTTTTTGGGGGGAAAATAGATTTGCTTTGCTTCTCAAAGAAAAGAATTTAAAATGTGAAAATAATCACTCTTGATGAATAAATGAAAGCTTTCAGAATTCATTCTATTGACTCTGATTGGTGTTTTATGTCTTGAAACTTTGTATGTAAGAGCTGGCTGCATTAAACATATCTTTTTTTTTCATTATACGGCCACATATTCAAAGTAATAAACTGAGGTCCAAATTACAAATGCACTGCACAGTGTACATGGGACAGAAGATACATTCCTCATTATTCTGAGAAGTTCCCAGGAACTGAGTTGCAAAAGTGTGTACAGGACTGATTGGTACAGTCACTTGTCATATTCATTATGGTCTGTGTGAGAAATCAAACACGGAGCTTATGCTATTTTATCTTATTCGAGCTCATTTTACAAATATTCCAGTTTTGTAAATCAGAATTTCCCAAACTAGGTGATATAAAAAGGATAATTTTATTGAATATTATTTGAAAATGAATTTATTTAATTTTCAAATATATTTAGGGTTCACATTTTGTTTCAGAATTTTTAAGTAAATATGGTGGGTAATAGATAAATATTTCTTCAGTTTGAAAAGCAGATAAATACATATTTTTATTTTTGTCTCAATATTTAGATTTATTTTTGTCAAATATATACAAAATCAACTAAGCCATTTAAAATGTGTACCAGTATTTATCAGGTCTACAAGTGTCTAACTGTCACCACTATTCAACTGTAATACTCTTTTCAGAGCTATACAAATTAATCAATTACTTGGGGTTGGACAGATGGCTCAGTGGTTAAGAGCACTAACTGCTCTTGCAGAGGACCCAGGTTCAATTCCCAGCACCCACATGGCGGCTGTGAACTGTTCTTAACTCCAGTTCCAAGGGACTCCAAAGCCCTCTTCTGACCTCCACCACATTGCACAACATGGGTGCACTCACATACATGCAGGCAATACACTCATACACATAAAATAAAGATAATAAATAAAATATTTTTTAAAAACCCAATAAAACAAATTAAGCAATTACTTATTAAACTTCATTGTTTTGCCTATGGATATCCAGTTTTCCCAGTGCCATAGGCTGAAATGATTGTTGAGACCCATTGAACAGTGTTGACACCCTTGAAGACAACCGTTTGACCATACGATTGTAGGCTAATTTCTGATTCCCTGATTTATTTAATTGGCCTGTATGTCTGTGTCTACATGTAGCACTTCACTATTTTGACTTCTGTAATTATTTAGAGTGTTTTAAAAGAAGTGTGACTCTCCGAGTTTTGTTCTTTTTCAGTAATTTCACTTAAGATTTCATGTGAACGTCATAAAACAGTTTTTTTTTTTTTTTTTTTTTTTTTTTTTTTTTTTAAAAAAAAAAAAAAAAAAAGAGGACGATAAATCTTTCACTGTGATATATCAAAATAAATTGGAGAATTTCCTCCATAGGACTGGCCTGTGGTCATGTCTGTGGGGCATTGTCTTGATTGTTGAGTGATGTGGTACCATCCCTGGGCAGGTGGGCCTGTGTTGCATAAGAAAGTAGGCTGAGCAGGGGCCAGGGGAGTAAGCCAGTAAGAGTGTTCCTCCATGGCATGTGCTCCAGCTCCTGCCTCCAGGTTCTTGCCCTGAATTCCTACCTTGGGCTCCCTGATAAACTGCGACCTAGGAGATGTAAGACAAAGCTTTTCCTCTCTAAGTTGGTAGTGGTCAGAGTGTTTTGTCACAGCAATGGAGAAACAAACTAGAACAGAAACTTTTTTTTTTTTCTTTTAATGCTTTATGGAGTACATATTGTTACAGTAAAATATGCAGCTGATTGTTTCATGCTAATTTTAAAATTTGCTCCTTTGTGAAATTTAATCATTAATTTTTATATAGAGCACTTTGTGGAGTTGTTTTCTATATAGAGGGTTATATAATCTCCAAACAGGTGGCATCTTTTATATGAGTGTCTTTAATTCTTTCATAAGCCTAACTGGTGTGGATAGAATTTCTAGTAGTTAGAAAAATAAGTGCCAAACTTGGTTTCTGAAAATTCTTTACTAGTTCAGTGTTCATTCTTTCTTCATTTTTTTGACCTTTTTGAGACAGGGTCTCCCTGTAGCCCCCACTGGCCTAGAACTCATAATGTAGACCAGACTGGCCTTGAACTCATAGGGATCCCTCTGCCTCTGCCTCCCAAGTCCTGAGATTAAAGGCATGTACAACCATGCTCTGCTAGGTGAATGTTCTTAAAACTGAATAAATCTTGAAATTAGTCAAGTGCTTTTATTTCATTTTTTGAGAGGAACATGTGTTATCACTTTCTCTTTTTATGTTAATGTAATATATACCATTAATTAATTTAAACAGGTTGAGCCATCCTTAAATTCCCAAAATAGTTGTACTTGGTCATGGTTTGGGAGTTCTTGCATGTAGAATTATTTTTTAACCGAGTCAGAGAATCAGTGAAATGCCTCAGCAGATAAAAACCCTTGTTTCCAAGCTAGTGTATCTGAGTTTGATCCCAGGATCCCTGTAGGGAAGCAGACCTAATTCTTTTGCCCTTTATCATCCATATTGCCCTTTGGCACATGTTTTTTTTTTTTAGAAATGGACATTTGGATATAATATATTATGGTTTTTAAAATAAAATCTTTACCCTTTATTGAGGGTTATTATTTTTTAACTGTTACATATTTTTACAGGATTTCTCTGTGCCGAGGATCTGCCTTTGGTATAAATTTACTGTCTTTTCAGGTCTATACTGAACCTGAGGGTATAGTGATTTGACAATTTTCTTTCATAGTCAGATGCTTTCAGATGTCCTAGTCTTTACTCCCCAGCTAGAAAGGAAGAGAAATATAAGAGGAAGTGGATAAAACAATTACTGACTCTTTATACCCCAGAAGTCACTTCTGCCAGTGAGAGTGTGGCTTGCAACAGTTTGTGGAGGTAAAACAATGGCTGCCAACTCTTTGCCCTCACCATTCTGATGAGAAGCAGATGTTGTAATGAGAGCACCCATGCTCTCCTTGTGGAAGATAGGAGCCTTTATACCAGGTGCCCCAGAATATGTGAACAGTTTTCTTGCATGGTGTTCACAGATTGGTCACAGTGTCTTCTATTGCACTGAATGATGAAATTGACCAAAAGTATCTAAATTTACAAACCAAACATTTTTCTTAGATGTTACAAACCTTTCATAAGCTTAGAAGGTCAAAATAATCATATCAGACATATTCTGCCATCCCAATTATTGCCAGAGGGAGGAAACAGATTTCTTGTGTTTCCTACTCTGCCATCTGCCCAGAAAACATGGATAATGTATAGTTTGGAGACAAGAAAATGATAGATACACTTTCAAAGCTTTTATTTCTTACTCATACCCTCACTATCACAATCTGCTTGACATTTCTAGGTAGAAAGATGCAGTTTGTCTAAAGACTTGAAATGTTGAAATGTGCCATAAGAGGGAAAAAATAAAAAAAGCCAAGAATGCTGTCAAACACCTTTAATCCCAGCACTCTGAGGCAGAAGCAGGAGGATCTCTGTGAGATCTAGACAAGCATGGTCTATGTGAGTGCCAGGTCATCTGGGGCTACATGAAAATTCTGACTCAGAAAGACCAAAACAATGACAACACAACCCCTCCCAAAACTAAGGTCAATAAGGTCAAACCGCAGTGGGAAATATACTAAACAAACCAGCATAGATTCTTGTAAAAATTAATAAAGGAATAGGCTTTAAGTTTTTTTTTCTATTCCATCCATTAAAATTTTAAATAATGATGTAAATGCTATAAATGTATGGTTTTTAACATATTAGATACTAAGCAGGTGGTTATTAAGGCCTTGAGGTATGCTACTGTAATTTCAAAACTAATGGCTAATGTCTTATTGTTTCAAGTTAATTTACATTTCAATAAATGCTGTTAATAGACATCATATATGATCAGATACAATCCGGCCACAGTTTAATTTGAAAATGATATTTGAATGAACATAGTAAGCATATACTTAGGAAAAAAAATCATTGTTAAAATGATAGTCAGGAGCTGGAGAGTTGGCTCAGTGGTTAAGAGCACTGACTGCTCTTACAGAGGACCTGGGTTTGATTCCCAGCAATCTCATTATGGCTAACAACCATCCTAACTCCAGTTCTAGGGGATCTGACCCCACTGCTGACCTCCACAGGCATTGAATGATAGAGACACGGTGTACATACATACGTGCAGGCATACTTGTACACACAAAATAAAAACAATAAATTTTTTAAATTATAATATTCAGTAAATTATAATATTGTCAATATTCTCATATGTCTCAATATTAAAACTCATTTACTTCCTATTTAAAAACTTTAAAAATATTGCTGCAGATTGTTATAAATTATAAACTGATTTTTTTGTTGTTGTTGTTTTTATTTTATATGTACAAGTGTATTGCCTACATGTAAGTGAGTGCAACCGTGTCGTGCAATACCAGGGAGATCAGAAGAGGGCTTCGGATTCCCCTGGAACTGGAGTTAAGGACAGTTCATAGCCGCCATATGGGTGCTGGAAATCGAACCCGGGTCCTCTGCAAGAGCAGTCAGTGCTCTTAACAGCTGAGCCTTCTCTCCAGGCCCTATAAATTATAATCTAATGTTTAATATGTGATTAGAGTCCTAGAAATTCATTGACAATCTTAGAAATCAATTTCAGGTATGTGCCTAGAACATAATGGACATCATAT
>NW_008329335.1:1350335-1369669 GCF_000622305.1 Nannospalax galili
TCTTTTAATTATTCATTTAAACATATTTATTAAAGTTAAATAAGCATATACTTTGAAAATATGCATAAGTATGTTAGATATCATTAGAATACATTTACACGTTAAGTATTATGAAAAATACATTTTTTGAAAATATTGTGTGCACTAACATAAAGATTTATATTACATTTTATAAACATTGCTTTCTTTTAGTATATAATGAAGCACATTTTTTAAATGTCTATATTGTCATTTCTGAATGAATAAAGTGATTTCTGAATGAATAAAGAGTAAGATGGAAAGCGTTAATAAAATTGGGAAAACACAGCTGTCACAGTGTGTACATGTATTCTGAATAGCAAGATTAGAAATCTCAGTGACAAGACTATATCTCAGTGTTAGGTTGCTTGCTTAGCTTGGACAAGGCCCTGATTTCAGTTCCTAGAAGGGCAAAAGAGTCTCCGCACTTGCTAAATACACTCAAATTCAACATGCTATATGTTTTTTTAACACTGTAAGAAAGAGCAGTTAACACACAAATATCCATAGTATTATTCTTCTGACAAATATATAATTTGGGGTCTGGAGAGATGGCTCAGTGGTTGAGAGCACTTGCTGCTTTTCCAGAGGAGCAGAGTTTATAATTTCATTCTGAGCAACAATGTCAGAGAGCTCACAACTGCCTGTAATACCAGTTCCTGTCCATCTGACACCTTCTTCTTGTCTCCATAGGCACCTGCAAACATTTCTGCATACTCACTCAAAAACACACATAAATAAAATTAAATCTTTAAAAGCATAATTATTCTAGAAATTAATACTGTGCTGGGAAGCATCAGTTATCAAGTTCACACACCTTGGAAGTGATAACTTCAATTAGGGGATCTCCTCTATCAGATTGGCCTGTGGGTATGCCTGTGAAGACTGTTCCTGTTTGTTGACTGATGCGTGAGGACCAAGCCAATTGTGGGTGGTACCATCTTTGAAGAAGTGGTCTTGGATTGTATAAGAAAATAAGATGAACACAGGCCAGATTAGCAAGCCAGTAACCTGGTTGTCTCTGTGGTCTGTGTCTCTGTGCCTGCCTTTATATTCCTTGTCTGAGTTCCTTGTTCATGAGCTGTACACAAAACAACCCCTTTCCTCCCCAAGTTGATTTTGACCAGAGTATTTTATCACTGCAATTGAAAACACACTAATACAAATAAATACATTATATATATATATATATATATATGAAATGTTTTTCCAGAGTCAAATGGGCTCATCCACTGGAGCCTGGTCAACCTTACCAAGAATCTCACCCTTAAAGGAGACTGGCTCTCCCCTTCCCAGCTGCTGTCAGCGTCAGTAGTTCCTCAGGGAGAGTTGGGATTTCTTACCCACTTCTTCCCCAGGTCCATGCTGGGAATTTGGCCAGCTCCGCTTGTAACTTCTGTGTTTTGTAAGCTCACTCAGCTCTATTTCTTCAGTCTTTGTGACCAGACAAGACAGAGTGGGTGCTCACCTGAATAAATGGACCAGTGTTCCTATGAGATCACAGAACCAGGAAGAGCATCGCAGTTATCAAACACTTCGATTGTACTGTCACAAATGGCTTAGAGTTGTTTTGGTTCACTTAGTTGAAAACTGGGAATGCAATTTGCCCTTGAATTTCAGTGGCTTTTGAGATGATCTTCCTGACACTGAGATGAATAGCTAGCTCTGTGCCCTAGAGAACTAGTCTTATGGCTCAGAATTGGAGATTTACAACATTGGATGTTCAGGTCAGAATCTCTGTGCTCTCTCTAGGGTTTGGTTTTGGCAGTTCAGTATGTAATGTCAAAGCTCTCATGCGTCATGTGCTGGGATCCCTCAACTTTTAACCATTGATGGCTCCGGAACTCCTATAGTTACTGGGCTAGCAGTCACAGCCCTTTGCCTGCTCTTGTCTGGGGATTTTCTCATGTTGGCGCATTCTGTTACCTCACCTGTCTCCCGCCTCTCCTTCTCTCAGTTTCTGTCTGATTATTTCTGCTCTTGCAGTTTCTGCTCTCAGCTGCTCTGTGGGTCATTTCAGTCACCTTCTTGCTACTGCTGCTGCTGCTGTTGCCAAACCTGGAATTTCCAAGGGTGTGCTTGTTCTTTGTCTAACCAGTGTAGTTCATCTCTTCCTTGACAGGGGGAAGGTCTTTTCAGAGAAGGCTTCATTGGAATTAATCTTGCAACACAAATGAAACAGTGCTTCAAAAATAAGCTTCAATGCCTGACCCCCAAAGCATGAAAAACTTCTTACACGGGTGCTATAGAGTGTATAGGAATACATGTACACCGCTTTGAGCTCTACCCTCCACTATCTTGTTTGTACTAAAAATCTAGTTCCAAATATCAAAAGTCTCACAGAGGTACATGCACCAATAACAGGCCTATATGTAGACTTACTGAAGAGTAATGGGAGGTGGGAGGTATTAGTTATTAGGAACTCATTAAGGATTATCAGCCAAAATGAAGTCTCCCAGAGCTGGTGATAATTAACCAGAGTGACCATGACTGGAGCAAATATTCCTCCTTGTAATATAGATTATATTAGTAAACTACCAAGTGCTGTTTAAACTCACTGATAAGGTGGCTCTGGAGGTGGGGTTACAAACTCCCTTTCAGACAGAATCACGTTCTTCTTAATATGTCTTCCAAGACTCCTTGTCTGCGAATGGGACAGCACTCTGACCCTGTGAAAAGTTGAAAGGAGAACAGTGAACAGCCCAAGAATTAAAATAGCATGTTCTTGAGAAAAGTACATCCTGTGAGTAAGAACATTGTGTCCTTGAACACAGCTGTGAGGCAAATCATTCTCAGGCACCTTCCCAAAGCAAAAGACTCAGCCACTGCTTATGCCATGGCATAGAAATGACTGTGGTAGGTACAGCTTATTAGTAAGCCATCTGGAGGAGATACTCTGCTTGTAATTCTCAGTAAACCAGAGGCCACAACTGACTGATTTCCTCCCTCAGTCAGTTTCTGCAGGAAAATTTTAGTTTTCAATCTGATACTCTGCTATCTATCTGCTACTTGATGTTTTATTCTTTTGATGCTGGTTCCTGTATACTAAATTCTTTCATTCAAAACTGAAAGTCGTTATCTTGGATCATTGCCCATTTGTAACACTCCTAAAGAAATCGGGGTTCCAGTAACCATACTGGATGAGGTAGTCTTTCCCACTGGAATAAAATTATCTTGATGTGAGCCTGGAGTGATCAACTAGCCAGACTGTCACTAGACAGCATAGGAAGATGCCAAAAAAGAGCAGCTTAATTGACAGCTCCCCACTTAGGCAAGCAGGCACAAGAAAAGAGACAGTACTATCTGGCCAAATCATCACAACTTTGCTCATTTAACACATCTAGGAAGCGTTTATCATAAAGACTTTATGGAAAATTATCATTTCCAAGAGTCCTTAGTAGTACTTAGCCTCTAACCAAGCTTCCTTAGGGAGAGTTGGGTCTCTCTGATCTGTCATAGTGTCAACCATGACTTGGTATTTGCAAAAGCTTGTAGATCATTAAATGTGAACATATATCACATATATCAATATAGGTTTCTTGGGTGTTAATTATGACTATCATCTTACATATCTTTATTTTGTAAATGCAGTAATTAATTTCAACACTTGGAGGAGTTTTAATTTAAACCTTAGGACAGTGTTTCCTACTGGTGTATAATAAGTTTGCAAATCCTTACTAGCAGAATTCCAAGTGCATTAGCAAAGGCTTATAATGATATGTTTCAGAGAAATGGATGCTATAAGCCTTGTGCATTTAAATGCAGTTGTTGCAATTACTGTTCTTAAATTACATCAAAATTTATATATGAGTAACTGAGAGAGCATTAATTGTGTAACATAATAAATAAAACCCATTGCTTTTTCAACATCCACATTTATGTTTAGTACTTAAACACTGTTAAAATCCAAAATAATAGGAATATGTCATTTTTTTCAACTTATTGATTTTTTTCAAATTTTATACATTATATTTTGATCATATTTAGACCGCCTTCCTTATCTTAGCCCTTCCCTTATACCCCCAGACCCAATTCCATGGACTTTGCTATAGATGCTCAGGCCTAGTAAGTCAAATTTGTGTCCTCAAATGCCCTTCTGTGTGTGGATTCATCTGCTGGAGCTTAACTTACCCAGCATCATACCCCTAAAGCAAAATGAGTCACCCTTTCCCAGCAGCTGTCTGTTGCCTATAGTTCCTCAGGTAAAGTTGGGGATTCTTACTTCCTCATTTCTATGTTGGAATTTCATATGGCTTAAGCCACTTTTCACTGTAACCATGGCCTTTACCTAAGAGAAAGAAGATAGGATTCTCTCTTATCTGGGTCACAGAAGCTGACCCTTGCTCTGTATCCTGGTTCAGCCATTATCAGTCAATCTCAAAGGAACAGTAAAAATTATCTTTCAAAAACACCAGTGTGATTTTGATATGTATTCATATTAGTATGCTCTTGGCCATCATGATGAAATATTTAAGTAAGGGTAATATGATAAGGAAATAGGTTTACTTAGCTCAGTTTTCTCAAGGCTCAATTTTTAACCCGCATAATGCTTGCTCTAAAATGGGCTCCTCCTTGGCTGAATTGCCTTATGGCAAAGTCAGTCAGGAGCTCACCAGATAAGAATTCAGAGAGCTGGGAAGGCTCAGCATCAAGGTTTTATAAAACTCACAACCTCAAATATAGATCCTGTGATTTCCTGACAGCTACACAAAATGGTGAGAGAGGTGCCTCATGGCATTCTTGGCTTGTATATCTTTAACCCCTCCGCCACATGCAGCTAAGATCTGATTTGGTGGGAGAGGTAATTGACTTCCCCATCACTCCTTGATGAGAGTGGGAAGGAGGTGTGACTATAGCTTGCAGGCATAGTGGTTGGACACTTCCAGTTAACATTCCACTCCTTCCTCTGTCTCTTACATTCTTTACACCAGTCTCTTCCAGAAAAGTCCCCAAGCCTTGAAGGAGGTGGTAGGTGTGGGATGATCTATCTCCTGTGTGATTGTGACAAGAGACTGAACTTTTGAGTCTCAGTATCATCTGTTTTCCATGGGATGTTGGCCCATTTCAGTGGGATTCCATCTACTAATATTTGAGTGTGGACTTTCCAGTGCAGCTGTAAAGGGGGGGGGCACCCACTTTTCTGTAAATAAACCCCCAACCTATGCTCTGTTAGCAAGCCTAATAAACTTGTTAGGATTTAAAAAATAAAAAATCTTTCATTATTTCATCAAATTTGACCCCATGTTAGCAGATTTCTTATTCCTATTTTCCCCCTTAAATGCCATTGTATGTGTATTTTTATGTAACCTACTTCAAGTTATTTCTTGAAAAATGTGTTAAAAATTGCCTCTCTTTGGAATTAAAAAGAAAAGTGAGTCATCAAAAAAGAAAAAGAAAAACAATTCAGAAAAAAGATTCAAAATGAAAAAAAAAATATTTAAAAAAAACAACAAACCTCACACCCATTGAATAGGATATCAAATTGCTTACGGTCAATCTAGGCCTCACCCCTTAAACGGTTCTCTGCTGCTCCAAATCATTGGCCTGCTAAGTAGGACTCCAAAATATGGACGTTTTGCTGACACTTAATCTATATCTAACCACAGCAATTTTCCATCAAAATCCTTTAATTGTCCTCCAATTCATATATAGTGAGGCTTCTTAGCATGGTTTAGTTCTTTGCCAACTGTTTCTTTGTACCTTTTTTCACGTGCTCCCTGAACTTGTTCATGGTCCTTGGTCTCTGCTGTTTCTGCCACATAACAGGAATACTTTCCCCCATCTCAAGGCATTTTCATTGACTATTTCCTGTCTGTATGATCTCTTGGCTTGCTTCCTCACTTTCTCTAGGGCTTTGTGTAGGTGTTGCTTTCTTCATTGTGTCTTTCTCACTTTACTCTTTAAAATTACAGTGAATCTTACCCTGATATTTGCTTATACAACGAATATCTGTTCTATCTACTGTGCAAATTCTAGAGACATGGAAATTCATTTTGTCTTTCACTTACTATTGAAAACAATATTTTGAACAACGTTTTATATATATTAGGTACTCAAGAAAACCATGTGGTTTGAATGCATATGCTATGAGTTCGCATCTTTAAAGACTCATAAATTTGTAGATTGCATCCAACAGCCTTTAAAAGCCCACCTTTAAATTCTTCTGAAATATGCAAAACACCCGCAAGCCATTGACATTTCTTTCATATATAACCTAAAATAGAAGCAACCCTCACTCTTAGCCATGGATATAACACTTCAACCTCTGTCGATTCTTCAAAATGAGCCTTTGTATACCCTCCCTACAGTGCGCTTCTTTACTTGCAGTCTAAGATGACAAACTAGACAGGGAAATATTATACTTGAATACTGTCTCTAGGTGCATTCCTCCAGGCCAGACTAAGACATACTGATTATCAAGGTAATACTACGTTAGCTCCAGCTGTATTTGCTTCAGAAGTAATTACTTATCCATCTGGCATTTGAAGGTGTTTATTACATTTGCTTGAGGGAGAAAACAGAAAAAAAACCCCACAATTGTGCAACCCAGAAATTCTTCTTATACATAGTGCAGAAATGACATATAGCACTTACTGTCTAGGGTCTTAGCAGTTAAAGTGAGAAATGAGTAAACAGTGTTTATATGTGCAAAAATGGTGCAGAGAATTTTCAGTAAACAACTAGTGTTGTAGATAACAATGTGCTTCATTGTGCATTCATTTACCATGCTTATCAATTGGGTGATTTCTGAACTGAGTTTGAAAAGTAATTTAGTACGCATGAATTTATAATGGACAACTTACAAAGTGATAAGATGCTTACCTATTTAGTTGGAAGTAAGAGCTGTAGAAAATTAAAGTCATAAATTCTAATCATATCTTTCAAAAATAAAATGCAGTTTGCCTTGCAAAGTCATTAAACCACACATATTTAAATTTCACATCAAATTTTTGCAAGATAGTTGGGATGCTCCTGCTGTTAAAAATAAGGCTGTTAATAAGTACTTATGAAAAATGTATCTAGGGTATAACAGTTATAATGTTATAAAGTGACAGAGATACCCTTGCTTGAGAGAAAGGGCAGACAAGGAAGGTGTCTGCATTGACAGATGGAAGATTATTATATGCTGTTTTAAGTTTATCGTTTCTACCTGTTCCATCATGTGGCATTTCAATAACCCACTATTAAGAGAAAGTGTCACTGTTTTCTCTAGCCAGACATCCCCATAATAACTAAAGCAGTAAAGAAGCATGCAGTCTAACATGGAAACTAACTTGTTCCACCTGTTATTACCACACAAAAATAAGAATCTGGGACAATTCCACATGTGGATTAAAAGAAAAGGTAGAACCATAACCATCATTCATGTTTGTACAGCTTTGCTGTTTTTCAGATCCATCAGTCAGAAATACAAAGAAGAAGTTTCCAGCTTAGAACTTCACTCCTGTTGATGTTTGAAAATTCAGGTTTTATTTCTGTAAGGATACCTATACAAATCCTAAGATTTTGAAACAATAGACAGATAAGGAAAAGGAGTGGAGATTTAGTAAACTAATAAGAAGAAGGCTTTTGTATAAGTGTACTATTGCCAAATCATTGGGAATAATATTTGTAGAATGTTTTTTAGGTTCATCATGAACTCTTCAGCAGAGATCAAATGACATGGGCTCACATTCTGCATGCAGCTTGAAATACTACTTAAGGAATAACCTAAAATAAGAGAACTAAAAAAGCATCTAATAATGTATTACAGTCCAGAATACAGAATATTAAAACTTACAAGTTACACAAGACTTGATATTCCTAAGAAATATAGTAAAATATTGAAAGGACTGTATTTTTAAGCTTTATGTTTAAAACAATAGGTAATCACATAATTCAGTTGATACGCTCAAAACATAGGTCAATAAGGGAACACCACAGACCCCACAGATAAGAATAATGACACAAAATGCTGAAGTAGATGCATGGAAACTGGAACCCTCATTCACAGGTGGTGGGACTGAACACTGAGGACCACTGTGGAAAGCAGTATGGGAACTCTTTGAAAGTTAAAAATAAATCTACCATATGATCTGATTATACCACTCTTTGGCATATACCCAAAGGCTCATCCTACTACAGGGAAACTTGCAAAGCCCTCTTTGTTGCTGCTCTTTTCACAATAGCTAAGAAATGAAAACAACCTAAATGTCTCTCAACAGATAAATGCATAATGAAAATGTGGTACATTTACTCAATGGAATTCTACTCAGTGGTAAAGAAAAATGAAATAATGAGATTTTCAGGTAATAAATGGATGTAGAAACTGTTTTATTAAGTGAAATGAAACAGACTCAGAAAAACAAATGACATAAGTTCTCTTTCATTTGTGGATCTTTGCTTCAAATCCTTGGATGTGAGTCTATGTTTTGATGGAACTGCAGGTGACTGGAAAATGTAAAGTAGCCATGGGAGTGAAGGGGATGAAGGAGTGCCAGAGAAGGGAATAGCTTGAGACAGGTGTTAGCAAGGAGGAAATAGGGAAAGGGGGGTAACTTTAACTGGGTAGGAGGTAGGAAGGGTTATTCAGAGGGAGCAAGAGGTGAAATAAACAATGCTTAGATGGTGTGAAAAACCAGAGGGAAATATATGAGTTCAAAATCCTACTGAAAAATACACATACACTATGTATGTATAGATAAAGGCTACAGAACAAAACTCAGTGTCAGGCAGGAGGCTCTTCCTTAGAATTGTTCGTCAGGGTATTCTAAAAGATTCCATAATAACACAGGTTACTTCCATGGATCTTTATTGCCTCACAGAATTTGAAGGTAAGACCCTATTGCTGAAGAGAGGACATACTTAAAACACAGAACTTAGACCATTTGAGCAGGAGCTGATCTGGAAGCCTCCTACCTGAGGACCAGCTCTCATGGTATTGCAGAATTTATTCAAACTGTCAAGGGAGAAAACTAATAAATGAACCCACTCAGCTTCAAAACCTAATAAACAACAATGACTGAAGCAAACTATCACTAAGAAGCACTCTTATCTTGAGTGTAATCAACAGCTCTCTACTTAGAATTAAGGTTCAGTAAATGGGAAGGAACTCATGTGCAGTACTATAAATTACATTACATTGGGCAGGGAGCAGTAACTGGGGGTGTGGATAGCAAAGTAGATCTAATAACATCAAATTCTATTGTGTAAAAATCTCAAAGATTCATTAAAAAGCTTTTTAAAATATACTCTCTTTACTCCAGTGTGGTGGTGGTTTGGTTTGGGTTTTGCGTTTTGTTGTTGTTGCTGTTTAGCACCTTTGTTAAATATCAGGTGGCTATAAGTGTGTGGACTTAAATTCTACTCTATTGTTCAATGTTTCTATTTTTATTTCAGTGCCATCCTTCCTACCTGGCAGGAGGAAGGACTCTGAAAATGCCTATCTGGGGTCTGTTGTTAGAGCCAAAAGTTCTTTAAGGCACAGAGGGAACATGACTGGGTGCAGGATCTAGCCGTGTCCACCTGTTCTTGAGCTTACCTGAGCCAAGGCAATCCTGGCTGCACGGAGTGTGGGGGGCTTGTAGAATGGTTGTGGGAGTAACTGTCTGTACTAGTTATTAATACATATTTGAACAAGACCAATATCCATTTCATAATATCAGATTATCTGAGAGTTAGTCAAAAAGAAGTCAATTTTGAAATTTTAATAAGGAATATCACATTGATTTTAATGAGGAAGGCATTCTATAGACATAAGTTTTCATAACTTCTTTGAAGTTTGTTCTCAAATATGTTTATCAATTGATTCATATATCTCAATAATTTGAAGTTTACTTGTCTTTAGTTTCAGTGAAATGGAAGTACCAGAGTTTGGTTTTCCTTGGATTTACAATTTCGTTTATATCACTCTGAAGCTGACACACTGCTCTCTCATAGCTGACAACAGCAGCTGTGGAGAAATCCAAAGTATTTGTTCTGAACTCAAAACCCTAACCATACTGCAGTCTGGGAAAAGATGGAGAAATGAAACAGCACCATGACGGAGTGTCACAGGAACCAGAGTCTCTAAATACTGGGAAGTTGTTGGGGTTACAGGATGGTGTGGCTCTTCCCGCTTCTTTTTTCATCAGTGTATCTTTTAAATTAAATATTTGTGCATCTTATATAAAACATCCTAATCATCTTTATAAACTCCCCCATTTGCACCCTCTAAACCCCCATTACTGGATATAATACATTCTTTCATATAAGTTAAGGCCTATCGAGTTTAGGTTTGTGTCCCTTGCTGCAAGTTCATCCACTAGAGTTTAGTTAGTCTATGTAGAGTTTCTTCCTTAAAGAAAATCAATTTTCCCTCACTCAGTGGTAATCAGCTGCCAATAGTACTTTAGCTAAGGTTGGCCTGTTGCTCTAAGGCTCGTGGAATAGTAGAAAGGGGGAAGAGAGAATACTAATGCATCTCTCAACTCTTACCAGTGAAGCTTCGTCATGTAACATAGCATTATGCACACAGAAGGCCACAATTGGCAAAAGAGTAGAGGAGACTGAAGAGGGCATGTCACTTGATAAGACTCCTATATTAAACCTCACCCACCCATGGCTCAGGGACCATCGCTGAAAAGTGGGGAGAAAGATTGTAAGAGCCAGGGTTGTGCATGATCACAAGGAAACAGAGGCTTCCAGGCCTCTGGGAACTTGCTTTTTTGGCTCCTCTTTAAACCAACTATATCATCAAAGGAATGCACCATCACACCCCCATAGAAATGAAATATCTTTATCTTGTCTGCCTCAATTTTGTGTCCTTGAAATCATTATTCACTTTCTAAAATAAAAACTTTCCATATCACATCACCTCCTCATTCTTCCTATCTGCTTATTGTCCACTTTTCTTCATGGTCACTATACCTATTGTGTAGTCAGACACCTGGATTTTCATTTCTCCAATAGGCAGAGGCAATCAGTCACTAACATGGTTTCAACAGCTAAAGCATCCTCTTTATAAATCACTAAGGTAAGCAGGTTTCCACTGTAATGAAAATCTTTAATGGCTCCCCACACTACATCAAGTACATTTCAAAACTCCTTAATGTCACATACAAAGTTTATCTGCTCTTTCTGGGTTTCTTTCTTCACCTGCCAGCTCCAGTGTCTTAATACATCACCTTTTGCTCATGGGAAACATGGCTGTGGCCAAAGTAGCCAGGCTGTTCTCCCTGAGGGGCCAATAACTCCATTGATTCTTCCTGGAGGATTCACATTTTCATTTGCTTAATATTTATCATTTTTATTTCAATAATTTCAACAGCTTTTGTGGTACCTGTTCTCTTTTCTTCCCCCCAATGCAGTTCATTTCCTTTAGGAATATGATTAGTTTCTTAATATAAGAAAGACCTAAATCTTTGAAACAAAGCTAGGAAAATTTCAAGATAAGCATAGATAGTAATTTGCTTTGTAAGAGTCTTATAGCTCAGGAAATAAAAACAAGTATCTGCATGGCCAAAACAGCAATTACCAGACAGAAGACAGCCTGCAGAATGAGAGGTTTTACCATCTGTTCATCTGACAAGGATTTAATACACAGCTAATATAAATAGCTCAAATGTGTAAATACCCAAAACAAAGCTAACCCAATCATTATAATTAATTAATTAATTAATTAATGTTTTCTATTCTGTTTCCCTGCCACAGTCTCCAGAAGCTTCCTAGACTTTTTGGTTTTCAGTGATGTGAGGAATCAGAGGGTGGCGGTATGTGAGAGCCTGTTATGTGGGGCTTTTACTATTCCTTATTCCTGTCTTCTTTTGTTATTTTGACATCACTAGATTAGGCTATTTATATCACTAGATCAGGCATATTTATATAGTAGGCATTCACAAACACCCAGCCCCAGAATTCCTTTCTGTGTTTTGCTGAAGGCAGTTTGTTGGTGCACATTGGTGGCATTTCAGTGCTGCATATGGACATGCATTTTTAAATGTGTGTACATGTAAGATATTTTTGCCTGTTTTTAAAATTATCAATTTAAAGAGTTTTGTAATTGATTTATTATTTAATATGCTTATATATTATTTATAAAACCATAACTTACCATCTGTATTTTCTCCTTTTCCACTGTATGGACAAATAAAAATTAATTCTCACATTTACTTAAAGGCATTTGAGTTTTCTCCATTTTTCACCTCTTACTCTGCAGATTCCTTTGACCCATTTCTTTCTTTGAATGAACATTTTCTGCCACATGTGTGTATTGTAGTAGATTGATTCTGGTTGTTTTGAGTTCTTAGGTTTTGTCCTTTTTATTCAAGTTGTTCAAGTTGTTCATTTATATGCTGTTACATGCCCCTAAATTAATATATCATTATTTTCATTAAAATTCTGGTTCTTATTGCTGTCATGGTTTTATTTCTTTCTAAGTCTATTGGCAGAAATTTTCACTTTGATTTTAACTTGCATTTTTCTTATTAATGAGATGTTTGAGTTTACCAAATATGTGTATTTCTTTTGATGTGTGTGATGTGTGATGGTTTAAAGCAACATGAGTGTTACTTGTATGAATTTTTCAATATTTCTATTTTTCTGAGATTAAATTTCATAAGAATCATTTGGGGTACTTTTTCTTTCTTAAATATTTGTCTTTTATTTGTTTGTATATGTATATGCATATATGGTGGGCAGCGTGTACAACAGGGGAACATCAGGTTTGGTTCTCTTTGTCCATTTAGTGGGTTATGGAGATTGAACTCAGGTAATTAATTAATTAGGCTTGAAACAAGTACATTTACCCACTGAGCCATCTTAAAGACCCAGTTATATCTATTGTGTTTTAGTATAGATTCAGTACTCATCATACATGTACTCATGCATTGTATTAGAGTTAAAGAAACAGAACTAGTAGATATGTATTTATTGGATTAGCTCACAGGATAGAGTCTGAGTAGTCCAATAATGGCTGTACAACACTGGAGAGGCTGTGGATCCATTAGTCTCTCAGTCGAGGAGGCTGCATATCTCAGTAGTCCCAATCTAGCACTGAACGTCTGATGAACTACAAAAGATTGGCTAATCTTCAGTCTATAGCAGCAAGAGGAACTCACCAGCGAGAGAGAAGGCAAGTGGCAAAAAGTAAGTGCTTTCTTCTGCTGTGGCCTTTTTAAAGGGCTGCCATCAGAAGGACACACCCACATTTAGGGTGTGTCTTCCAACTTCAGATGGTCCAATCAAGAAGGTCTCTCTCATTTCAGTTAACCCCAGATCCATTCCAATTCACACCCAGGATTAGCCATCACATGTATGTACAATTTGATGTACATTTTGATTAAACTGTACTTATTTTTTACAGAATGTGAAGAAATTGTTTCAGAAATAAATTGTAAAATGGTTTCTAAGAAGTTTGAATGTCTTATTGTCTGTCGCCAGACTTCTCTCGGGGTCTCTTGTGCTATCAGGCACGTACAATGAAAGGAACACCCAGTGCCTAGGTTTGCACTGCTCAGCTCTGGGCAGCCCTGCTCTGTGCCTTAGCTCAGAACCCATCATACCACATCCTTCCCGTGGCATGCCCGTAGTCACCACTAGCATTTGCTCATGCCTTTAGGGGCCAGTGGGTCTCACCCCAGGTCCATAAATGTCAGGACATTCTGTCCTCCATCCCCACGCCTGCTGCTCCTGCATTGCTGCTTCTGTTCCAAGATGGCTCTCAGCAGCCCCTCAGTAGCTCATCCCCAGCGGCAGGCCCCACCCCTCGGAGGAACCAGCGACCTGGGGGACATTGTGCGTCCTTCTTTTCTCTTTCTTTTCTTTCAATTTTTTTCTAATTTTCAAGATAACATTTTTTTTTTCAATCATGGTTAGTGTTAATTTTAAACTTCACAGAAACAAAAGTCACCTGAGAGTGATAGTCTTCTGAGCATGCCTGTGGTAGGTTATCTTGGTTACATTAACTGAAGTGAGAACATACACAGATTGGTATACTGGACTCTCTAAATGGTGAAAGGGAGCAACAGTATACATGTGTTCATTGCTTTGTTCCACTGACTGAGGATGTAAGTGACCAACTTCTTTAAAGCCGTGCTGCCCCTTCTATCACTTTATAATTTTTTTATGTTTAATTAAAAAAAATTGAAACATACACGAATTTCTTAACTTTTTTGTCAGAATATTTTTCACAATATCAAAAAACAAAATTAATACTTATTTATTGTATGAATATGGTAAATTTTGACATGTTTTAGAATAATTCTAGTAATTCCCCCTTTCTTTCAAATAATATTAGGTGCTCACTCATCTTTATCCACTAGGTACAAGTTAGAATAACCTGGGTCAGACCACAATATTTTATTTGGAACTGAATTAGAATATCATTAAATTTAAACAGAATCATACTCTCATGGTAGGATTTTTTTTCTATGCATGAATTTCATATATCAAACAAATTGTTTAAGTTTGTTTTAGTATTCTCCAATATAGCTTTCTGGAATCAATGCAGAAATTCAAGGTTTTCATCCACATATTTTGTTTCAATATTAATTTGCCATTTTGTTTATTTTAAAATAATATGCTTTCATATTGTATTACTAATTGTTTATTGACATGTACTGAAGAGTAGACACCATATTCATATTGGTCTTTTTAAAATCACTTTGTTAGAACTCCAATCTTTAGGGGCTAGAGAGTTGGCTCAGCAGTTAAGAGCATAGGCTGTCTTGCAGAGGACCCAGGTTCAATTCCCATCACCCACACAGTGGCTAACAATCATCTATAACTCCAGTTCCTGGAGATCCAATGCCCTCTTCTGAGTTCTGAGGGCATTGCATTACATGGGCACACTTAAATTCATGGAGGCCATACATTCATACACATAAAAAATAAATAAAATATTTAAAAATACAAACTTTATTAATCTGTCAATATATTTATTTGACTGTTATATGGGGACAATATTATTTAATAAGAAATATAATTTCATTTCTTCTTTTTCAATGCTTATGTAGTATACTATTGATGTTTTTATCTAAGCAATTTCAAAGTTTTGCCATTGGTCAGTCATCATGTAGAATCAAGTAAAATGCAAATTTTGTAGCTTAAAATAGTTCTAAAATTTTAAAGTGAGTCAGGACCCCCAAGGGATTGTTGACATGTTTCTGATTCTGATGCATTAAGTCTGAGAACTTGTATTTCTAATTGTCATGAACAGGTGATTCTGAGGATTTGCAGGTGAAATGAACTCAGGACTGTAATCTCGGAACAGCAATAGAAGACACTTGCTTCAAAAGCTGACTGAAATCTCAGACACCAGTTATTTGTTCTGTGAGTTAATGATAGTAATTTCACATCCTATTCATTTGCCCATGCTATTAAAAAAGTATAATATTTCCTACCTTAGAGAAGTTTGAAAATATCGAATGCTGGCAGATTATCAAATACTTATGCTAAGGTTTTTAGTATGAACTGTTTAGCTTTACTGTCTACCACATCACCAAATGGATCAAACCAATTTTCTACAGAGCATCAAATAGTTTCAGATCCAGTTAATGGTAATAAACACTGAAATGGCACAACGTTCCAACTTGCCATCAGAAAAAGCAAGCTTATTCAATAAAGTTTTAGTGATGAATGGAGATAATATTTAGCATCATCTTTCTTCTGCAAATCAGTAATTATGAAAGGATGAAATGTTTCCAGAGTTAGCTTCAGCTGTCTACTTGACATAAACCTAGAGTCACCTGGATGTGGGAACCATGACTGAAGGATTCTCTCTATCACATTTGCTTGTGGCCTTGTCTGTGAGGCATTTTCTCAATTGCTGATTGATGTAGTAGGGTCCAGTCCATTGAGGGCACTGTCATTCCAATACAGGTGGGCTTGGGTTATGTAAGAAAGCTAGCTGAACAAGGCAGAGGAAGGAAGACAGTAATCAGCTTTCCTCCATAATTTCTGCTTCAGTTTCCTGCTTTGAGTTTTTGCCTGGACTTCTCTAGATGATGAACTGTAACCTGCAAATTGAAATGGATCCTTTTTTCCCCAAGTTGCTTTTGGTCAGACTGCTTTATCATAACAAAGGGAAGCAAACTAGAATGAACTTAATTTTTGTGGAAATATTTATCCAAATATAAAAGTCACAGTTACCTGGAGAAAAACATTTTTGGTTCGTATAACTTTACACTGAACAAGTTATGCTCATAACTCAGACACTGTCTTTCTGGCTTATTTTATTGTGTTTTGTCAAGACTAAAATTTACTAAAAGCACACTGCATGCAGCATGAAGGTCCACCAAGGCTGCTAATAATTTTCTAGTAGAAAACATCAGATTCAAAATCAGATGAAATGGAAGTTTTTCCTCATTTTCTCCTTGAGATTGGATATGGTGACTGGCCAATTTATCAAAATATCAAGATTTGATTGAAACAAACAAAAAAGTCACCATATTTCTTTTGAAAAGAGATGAAACAGGATTAATTTTTATGCCATTAAAGTCTAGGTATTGACAGACTGGAATTTGTTGCTTTATGAAAATGATCTAATTAATTTTAGTCCTATCACTTGAGGATAGATGTTAATTTGTGGCTCATTCATTCTACCTTCATAATTAGTAATCATCAAGCTAGTAGAATATAAACCATTAGAGAAGAACTATTCCATTCTCGTTAGTGGATTAGAGAAAAATCACTGTAAGTTTAATTACATTCTTTATGGTTCAGGAACTAATAACTAATAGACAGAAAATAAAAAATAATGCCACTATTCATACCATTCCATGGGTATATATAGCCTTGTTTCTTGAGAAAATATTCTGCTTCTTTTCAGATGGCTCAAACAGGATCACTGAAATGAGACTACTCTTTGGTTGAATAAGAAGTTAGAATTGTTTTCAGTAAAATCAGTGTAAACTTCCTGAACCATAAGTAATTTACTGTCTTCAAAATTCCTCCTCCTCCTTGGGAAATCTCCCAGATAAGGTGTATGTGTACATAGATCAATCACCAACCAGAACAGCAGGGAATAAGCACTCAACCAGACTGCTTTAAGGACCTATTTCTCTCCATGTAAGATGAGCAAGTGAGAAACTGTGTCAGTTTTCTCAGATATGGGTTTGCTGCAGCACTTTTGTCAATAGCAATGTGAATCGTTAAACAGTTGCTTCCACATCCCTGAAAATCATGAGGAAATAAATTCAAAGTAAAAATAATTTCTCAAAATTTACATTTCACTGAACGTAACTGCCCACAAATTATAATGTAATTATTTGGCATGCATATGACATTTTTATAAAATATATTTTATTAGTGACATTATACAATTTACTGCTGAACTAAACATTCTAATTGAATACTAGCCTAGGGGTACAAAGAATTAAAACATAGACTTGAGACTCAGTGCTGGGACTGATATTGACCCTAACCTTTTATAAACTGCAGACCTTTTCAGGATAAACTTTTTGGACTACACAGCAGGATTCATGATACCTAGTAAATTGTTATATGGTTCTGATGACCAAGTAGGAAGCAAACATTCTAAGAACCACATCAGTTGTTCTGGTACATGAGAGGCATTTTTTCCAGTGGAGAGTGTGCATACACAACATTAGCATGTACATATAACAGAAATAAAAATCATGTTTAAGAACTGGTGGCACCTTAATATTTATATATCTTCAAAAGTTAGTTCGCATCCAGCATTAATTGTGAGCATTCAGGATATTTTTCCTGTCTTTTGGTGAACCATGTGGAACATTCTAAACAGGAATGCATTTCCTATATTGTGGAAGTAGAGGAAAAATGTGCCCAAGTGGCTTTCTAAGATTTCTTGTAGATTACGAATGTATTTGGCATTTAAATTCAGAAACTATTCAGAAATAGCAATAATAGCCTGGATCTCACTAAGTAACCCAGGCTGTCATGGAAGTCACAATCTTTCTGCCTCAGCTTGCTGAGTACCTAGAATTGGAAATCTGTGCCAGGAGGCATTGCCACAATATCCTTAAATGGGAAAGAAATACATTTTCTCATTTTGAATTTGTAACTCTGCTTTAACATGAGAAGTTAAATCATAATCTCAATAAATCTGAAAATAAACAAGGCTCGAAAAGAATTAACAGGATTTGCCTTTCTCAGAAGAAAACAGAGACACCAGGATTATTCCCACAGTGGTAGTGAGATTTGCTTATTTGTGTTTGTCTGCCCTCCATCTTTTCAAGGAACTTTCACTTTCACTTCTTTCAGATAAGTGTTACATTTTCTCACATCCCCCACTAAAAACAGACACATCAATGTGATTTTCTTAATCTTTTAATAAATAGCACAATATTAGCAGAAACAACAGCTGCCTAGATAATACACATCACTGAGAATGAAGGGGTAAGGGGACTTTGATCATAGTTCTCTGGCACAGAACCACCCACAAGGTGCTACAAGACCGTGACGTAGTCATCATCAAACAAGATTTAGTTGAAGAATTCATACTCTTTCTGGGAGAGGAAAATAGAAGTACTTTTTTTTTTAGGTGAAATAATATATAATTACTTTTTTTAATTAAAAGCATTTCATTACACCAGCATTAACCTATTCAATAACATTTTTTTCTGAGCTAGGGTACATCTCTTTCAAAATTGGCTGTACATTTCTAGGTTTACAGATGAATTATTATGCTTATATAATCTTTTACTCTTTATAAACTCTATAAGAAATAAAATTAAATGAGGTTCCAATGTTTAAAAAAGATCTCCACTTCGTTGTCAAAGCACACAGTTTCATACAGAAAAATTCATCCCAAGCCTATTGACATTGAGATGTTTTCACATGCATTTCTAATCTCTATATACATGACTATTACTGTCACAAATATTTTGAGAGTAACCAGCCACTTTCTAATTGGATTTAAACTTGGCTTCATAAGATGGAACCCATACTGAGGCTCCATACTCTGCCATCCCTGTCACTGTCCACTGTGTTGTCAGCACCCTCATCCATTCCCCCTGTCTGCCCTTCTGGTAAATCTAGTCAGCCAGAGGTCCCTGTTCCAGGAGTATCAGCTGTTCCTCATCAATGGCAATCCATTGTCAGTATTCCTTTGGAGAGAATTGGGGTCTGCTGTTCATTTTTCCAGTAGTATGTTGGGTTACTGTCTGGAAGAGCCTTTATCTATCCTGGCCAACATCTCGACTGAAAGTGTCGCCTGTCTGGCTTTGCTGTTTGTCAAGTAACTTTTAGTTATATATATGTATGCTCTTATGAAATTATATTGGCCCCTTTAATCTTTGGTTATACTTCCCTTTTGGGTGTTTAAGGACATACCATTGGACCAGATAAACTGATTTGTTTTTACTCTTGAGGTCGTT
>NW_008329335.1:1369919-1370415 GCF_000622305.1 Nannospalax galili
CCCTTCTCCTATCCTCTCTGCTCTCTTGAGTGCCTTCTTTCCCTTTATCCTCTAGGTTCCTCATATACCCTTCCCTCCTCCCTCCCTTAAATTTACCCAATCTTTATCCATATCTCCCTTATTAAGGCCTGCTACCTACTATTCTTCTCCTTCAGGTTATTTCTTTTCCTTTACCTCACTGTTTCCTTACCCTTGTCCTGCTTCCTGCAGTTATGTCTGTTTGCATACTTATTTATCAGAGTCTGATCCTAGGATCCACATATGAGGGAGAACATATGTTGATTTTCCCAATGTTTTTTTCTAAGAGTTTCAGAGTTTCAGGCTTTTCATTGACGTCTTTGAGCCATTTGGATTTGACTTTGTGCAGGGTGAAAGATAGGGGTATAGTTTCATTCTTCTACAAGTGGAGTCTTTAAACAGCTTGATTTGGTCTACAAGGAAGTCAGATAGCTCCTGGAAAATGACTTTGGATTATGAAGATCTAAATAAGACAGTG
>NW_008329335.1:1372228-1372734 GCF_000622305.1 Nannospalax galili
TCTGTACTTTTACACTGTGATACCCTTGTAGGAATTCTTTCTGCAACCCCTTGAGTATAGTCATTCCTTTCTTCAGTTCTTTGTATTGCTCCCAGAACTCTCTGAAGGGCTGGATATTTGGACACGAATTCCTTCAGCCTATTTATGTCATGGAAGATTTTTCTCTCCCCTTCAACTATAGTAGACATTTTGGCTGGATATAGTAATCTGGGTTGGCATCTGTGGTCATTTAACACTGGGAATACTTTGGTCCAGGCTCTTCTGGCTTTCATAGTTTGCATTGAAAAGTCAGCTGTGATCCTAATGGGTTTTCCTTTATATGTGACTTGTTGTTTCTCTTTTGCAGCTTTCAGAATTTTCTCTTTGTTTTGTGCATGTAGAGTTTTTACTATGATGTGCCATGGAGAGTTTCTGTTCTGGTCCTGTGTTTTTGGTGTTCTGTATGCTTCTTGTATTTGTATGGGCATATCTTTCTTTAAGTTTGGGAAATTTTCTTCCACAATTCT
>NW_008329335.1:1373216-1381459 GCF_000622305.1 Nannospalax galili
TACTTTTTGGGTATGAAGAGCTGGTTCGTCTAAGCTTCTGGTTCTCTCTTTTGATTTTATATTGATGTGGCTGGACTGATTTTGTCTTCAGGAGTTCTGCGGTTGCCCACTTCTAATGTGGGTCAGAAGGTTTTAGACTTTCTCCTTGGGTCTGGAATCCTCTAAGAATGATTTTGGCCTCAGGAACTTGGGTGTTGGACTGACCTGAGATCCTGGCCGTGGCCGTGACATGCAGGGATGCAAAGGCTGATGGGGTGGGAATAAGCCCCAAGATTTCCCAGGGAGTGGATTGAGTAGCTGGGTTGTACTCGATGCAAAGGATCAGGGAGAGGCAAGGTAAGCCTCGGAGCCCCAGAAAGAGGCTGTCAGCCCCAGAAAGAGGCTGGCAGGTGTTGCAGGACCAGGGAAGCAGAGAGAGGTGAGGGCGGGGCCGGGTCCAGAGGCAGTACTCCTGGGGCCCAAGGAAAGGCACCAAGCTGGTTGGGGTGAACAGGGTCAGGAATCAGCACTGTCTCCCCAGGTGTCTGGGGCCCCAAGACTAGGAATGGTACAGGGCCCAAGCTAGGAGTAGAGAACAGCAGGGGAGATGGAAGGGTGAGCGCGGCTGGCCGAGTCAAGGCGTGGAGGGCTGCATGGTAGACTTACTCCAAGAGAGGCCTGAGGTGGGTGAGTGGTCCAGGAGAGTTAGCCAGTGATGCAGGTCCGGTGGAAGCAGGGAGAGATGAGGGCGGGGCCAGGTCCAGAGGAAGCAGTGCTCCTGGGGCCCAAGGAAGGCACCATGCTGGCCCCAGGAGCGGCCTGAGGGCAGGAGAGCGGGCCAGGAGAGTTAGCCAGTCAATAGAAATACTTTTTAATTTACATGAGAGTTAGTGATATGCAAAAAGACAGTGTAGCTTATATGGAAGAAATAGCCCATAAAATGACTTTAATTAGGAAGTCTGTCTAACATCTCAAGAATACTTGATAAAGACTTGGTCTTTGAGAGATGATTGAATTATAAGAGATTGGACCTAAACCCATGGATCAATCCATAGGTGAGTATATATTGCAATGGTTGTTATAGTAGCAATCAAAACTATTAAAGGAAAGACCTGGTCAAGAATAGAATCTCTGATTTGAGGGAAGCCCTAAATTCTTGTTGGGTCAGTCAATTCCTGACCAACCCCTGAAAGTAAAGACCATTACAAGGAAGGAGGGCTCACTTTGGATAATGCTGAAAAGATGAGTCTTTGAATGCCCCCCCCCAAGAGGTAATGTACTTTTCCTCCAGAATTCCTGCCCTCCAATCTCTCTGAGTCTCTTACAGAGTGCTGTGCTAATATGTTTCTTTATGTATTGCCTCTTCTCTGCATTACTCAAGAAGTATAACTTTTTCTTTTCTCTTTTATGTCATTGGTCTCAGCATACTTTCCTTCAAAGTTTAGGCTTGCGCTTTCTCTCTCTGACTCAGGGCTGACCTAATGCCTCCATCGATAGCATTATTTGGAGGTGGTGTGAACTAGGAAGCAGAGCACAGTTGGCAGATATAGATCACTGATGTTGAGCCCATGAGGAGCAAAGTCTAAGCAGGCCCCTTACTTTCACTGCTTCCTGTGTTCCATGAGGTGAACATCTCTGCTCTGCAGGGCCTTTCCATGATGATGACTGGTCCAGAAGCACTGAAGTCAGCACTCTTAGTCCAAAATCTCTAAAATCAAGAGCCACAATAAATCATCACCATCTTTTTGTGGTGCATACTCAAACTTTATTTATACTAGAGATATTCAAAAGTTGAACAATTACAAGTTTGAAACATTTAATTTTGGTACTGTCTGAAGTTTCATGCCATGTCATCCATTGACTTCTTAGATTCTTTTTTTTCTTAGTTAAAGCAGATATTTTAGCATATATTATGGAACCATATCTACACTAAATTATTTACATGTATTAATTCATTATGCAATCACTCTGAAAGATAATAGCAAGATAGATCTAGGACTTGTAGTCTTATCAACAATTCTCTAAAAATTCTGTTGAAAAAGAGAAGTTGATCCTAAAATATTGGTTCACATATCTTCAGAATACTTCTTTTCTGATAAGATCTTCCTCTCTTTTTAATGTACTTTTTCTTCTATTATTTATTTATTTTTATGGGGCTTTAGGCTACTCTAACATTCCCCCCTCTGAAGAGGTAACCCTAGAATCTTTTAAGGATTAGATAAAAGCTCCCAAATTTTTTTGACATTTTTTGGCCTTTGGAATAGAATAAGAGACCCAAGGACATTATGAGTTGTAGCCAAGAAAATGGCACTTTTCTTTGGGGTCTTTTTTTCTCTAACTGCCTAGCCAATTCCTACCTCTTATTCTTATCATCCTCTGAAGAGGTCACCCAACTCATGTATAAGGTATTCAGATGAAGACCTTCTGGCTTCTTCCATGCTGAACAGGAATGGAGGGTGAAACAATTGGAATATCCCTTCAGTGGGCCTATCTAAAAGACTTCCAAATTGTATAACTCTTATCTGTAGGGGGAAAAGACAGTCCTTGACTGGTGAATAGGAGATGTGAAGGAGAAGTAAAGGCAAGAGTAATGATCATTAAAAGTTATAGACAGAGAACTAGAAAAAAGTTAGAACACGGCAGTTTTCAAATGTTCATATGAGAGTCCATTGGAATTTCTTGACAAGGGTTTCCAAAATCATCCCTCTACTGGGGTCCTCCTCATTTTTCTTTTGTCTGCCAGGGTTGGACTTGAGAGTGATGGATTCAGGATTTGCTTTCAGGCATTTTCATAGCTGTTGGAGTGGTTAGACTGTCAGTTCCCTCTCAAAGGCTTCCAAATAGGGGGAGAAAACATATTTATCCATCATTTTAGAAGAATAGCTGGTTGTCTCCCTTAGCTACAGGATGGCACTACAGTATTGCAGACTGAGATTTGAAGTCTTACATCTGAGCAGCACTTTCTGATGAGGAACAAAATAATTGTCTAAATAATTTTTATATGAATGTAAGCCTAATGTCTGGTAAGTGTAATTCCTTGAAGTCCTAAAGAAATATACTGATGACTTTATTCTTTGGTTATACTTTCCTTCTGGGTGTTTAAGACCGTATATTTGGCCCAAATAAATCAATTTATTTTTACATTTAAGGTCATTTGAGGAACTGTTCCTCAAGGGTCACATGGGCTTGGGAGGAGCACCTGACTCCTTTCTTTTACCAGTTCCATCTATGTGAAGATAAGTCAAAGGTCCTGCTCGACCACATCTGGCTTCACTTGGAACCATGGATAAGATGTTTCCTCTGAGTTGACCCTCCTCTTTGTAGACTGGATACTGGTTTAAGGCCATCCTGTAGGGTCTCCATGGCCTCCCTGAACAAGAGGACAGGTGACTTACCACAGTTACAGGACATTTTGAGAGATGTTCCATAGTCCCCTGGAACTTAGTCAACCTTGGAGGGCAAGGGGCAAATCGTCATCACCTTAAATAGTTTATGTCAGATATTTTGTCAAGTAAAGAGAAAGTGGCTAATGCACCATTGGAAGAACTTCAGTTTTTACTAGGAGAAATTAGGAGTCATTGGAATTGTGTCTGTGAGCAGATACCTAAGGTGTGTGTGTGCGTGTTAGCTCGTAGGCCTGTGCTCTAGAAAATTTGATTTATAAAAACCCTGCTAAATACAAACCTCACCTCCAAGCTCTTAATCATAAAGTCATATCTTAGCTCCAGATTGTCATAGAGGTTGACTAAAGGGCAGTGAATAACTCAGATAAATAAATACTGCCACCAGGAGACAGCTAGACCATGTGCATATTTCTCAGAAAACTCTTCTCTTTTGTAGTCTGTAGACCACTGAAGTCACCAGCATATTGCTAAGGCGATGAGCCTGAAAAGAGTTGAGGAAACATATAAGAATACAGTTTCAGAAAACATTATGCAGATAGGATCAAATTAGAAACCATCAGTTGTCATTTTGTTGGATGCATGTCCTCTACCAAGTCCTCAAAATTCTTTCCACATAAGTACTCCCAAGTTTAGAAAAATATGTTAGGACTACAAAAGGGCTAGAAGTACAAATTAGTATTGTCAATTTTTTATCTGATTGTCAGAACTTCCTAATTGCTAATAATTTTCCCCCAAATTATTTGCACACTTGGAAAGATGACTTCAGCAAACGTATGTAGCAGCTAGCCAATTGACTAATTGTTCACTGCTTTTATTTCCTATGTATTAGGGTTTTGATGATCTTCTATTGCCCAAAATATATCAAATATAAATTATAGCTGCTGAATTAGTCTGAGATAAATGAAGATGTGGGAAATAATACCTTTAGGGGGGTTTAGCCCAGCAGGGGATGTGTGTGAAGTCTGTGTGTGAAGTCTAGAAGGAGCGCTGTACTAACATTGACAACAGAAGTCTTAGTTCCTTGGGTAGGAAGTTATGTGTGCATCACTGGGAGGGAATTCCACATTGATGATATGAAAAGTGATTGTCTCAAATTGTGCTTTTAAAAGGATTCTAGTGAAAAAAACCCTTATTCAATGATTTGTTAAGGTATTGAGTACAATGAAAAGACGATAATTTAATTAATAGCCATTTTCACAGAAATTTCCTTAAAATTATGTGAAAACTATCTGTGATTTGGTGTTTTCCTTACCCTGTTTAATGCATGTAACTTATAAGTATAATATAAGTACTTGAGGAATGTGAAGTTTTATTCTGGTTAATTTAAATTATCATGTCATTCTCCTATGTTAATTTACCTGGAAGGTTACATGATTTTGGAATAACAGAATGCAACAGAAAAAAAGTAAAAACATAATCTCTATACATGACACAAAATATTTTAAGATTCATTTATAAAGGCTGTTATATAAATTTATTTATACAACTCCAGAAAAGACCTGGGGCTTAATGTTCCTTGTTCTTTTCTTTTTCCTGCAATTTAATAATCATTAGGAAAACTTTAAAAAATTAAAATCAATCTTTCCATTATTTTAAAACTTTATCTGAGGCTGGAGAGATGTCTTAGCAACTAAGAGCATATACTACTCTTGTAGGGAAACAGAGTTTGACTCCCAGCACCCATATCAGGCACCCTATAACTTGAGCTCTAGAGACATCGAACACCCTCTTCTGGCCCCCATGGGCCCCATTAGGAAAACTTTAAAAAATTAAAATCAATCTTTCCATTATTTTAAAACTTTATCTGAGGCTGGAGAGATGTCTTAGCAACTAAGAGCATATACTACTCTTGTAGGGAAACAGAGTTTGACTCCCAGCACCCATATCAGGCACCCTATAACTTGAGCTCTAGAGACATCGAACACCCTCTTCTGGCCCCCATGGGCCCCAGAACTCATGTGAAAATCACATATACAGATACACATAAATGGATATAGTTAAAAAATGTGAAATAAAATATTTTTAAAATTTTCTATATTTCAGAAGACATAGTGAAAAAGAATTAATGTTAATTCATTTACAATATTTTGTATTTTCCAGAAATCATGAGATGTATTAATACATAAAATTATTCATATTACATAAAATACATCAACAGTTGAAATGTATGTATATCTAGTTCGTTGTAGTATTCCAAATATTTTTTTTTCTGAATTTTACCCTTTAGGCTGTTCTTTTCAAATAAATTGTCAAGCAGAGAAATAATCCAGTGATTTCTTTTTACATTTTATCTCAGTTTCATTAACTGATCAAGCTACATATGCATATCTGTTTATCAATCAGGGCTTGGAGACTAATTACAGAATTTGTATGACAACTTGTTCATGTTATCAGTGAATAACATTTAAAAACTTTACTCAGTTATTACTTGCCACATCTCCATCTCATTCCAAAAATAATTACTGCAAGAGATATTGAATTCAGAGCAATATAAAATAAAACAAGGTTCTACACAGATGATGCTGAAGATTATTCATAATTCCACTTAATACTAAAGAGTATTAAATGTCAGGTAATCTCTGTATTTTTAGTACAAGAGAAGGCATTTCTCCTATCTTCAAAATTTCTCCAATTTTACCTTTGTCTTCCAGTGTTCAAACTATTGTCCCCATATGTTTCCTTTTTAATTGGAAATATTCCTTTTACATGTGTTAATGGGATCTTAAATTAAACCATCCAGTAAGTGAAGTTTCTAGCTATAGCATAAAATGGCTTTAGTCCAGAGTGATTTAAGCATGCTCATTTTATGAAAATCTTTCTCATGTTCTAATTTTCAGAACATGAAAATCTTCTGTTACTAAATACAGGTATAAGGACTTAATATTTGAGATTGCAGGCCAAATAGTGGTTGAGAAACAACAGCTGTTTTTGTGCTTACTACTCTACATTGGAGGTTAGCATAGGCAGACATTCTGCAGTTAACACAGGGAGGATTAGGACGAAATGTTCTTCACTCAGTGCTAAACACATACAACCTTCTTGGTCAGAATAAACAACACTAACCATTCATGGAGCAAAGTCGAGACTCCAGAGCTCCTAACTTAAAGGATACTAGCACAAGATGGATCCAGTTAAAATTCCAGAGGCCCATCCTTAGCTGAAGAACAATACAGTTAACAACTGCTGGCATAGAAGTAGTCACTGCTCTTCAGGGATGTGGCCTCTGGTAGGTTGTGCATGCCTCAGTGGTCAGTCCCAAATCTACATGCATACCTGCAACACAAATGTATTCAATGCATTATATACAAAAGGAGAAAAGCAATTGGAGGAAACATTTATTGGAAGGGGGTGTAGGAGGAGATCGACAGAGAGACTAGAGGTGGATATGGTTAGGATGCATTGTATTCATGTATGAATTTTTCTTTTTAACCAAAGGAAAACTTTTTCTCTTCAAGCTTCTATGGAGATATTACAAACAATGTAATCTTAAAAGAATATTTAAATTTTTATTAACTATTTAATTTTAAAATTAAAAATATATTATAAGACAGTATTATAAATAATGTCATCCTAGATCAACATTTAAGACCAAGGAGTGTCAGCTTCCTGGCCACATCACTCATCCCTGCCCTCAGAGCCCTCATGGTCCTCTGGATGCAGCTCATCCAGCTTCCTGGAGATGCAGAAATGAGAGGGCCACACTTACCAAATCTTCTCAATATTTTAATATAAATACACAAATTTGGAAACCCACCTTGATTTCCCCCTAACATAATGCTTTGCTTCTTAAAAATAGAGAACTAACTCTATATACATATGTATCACATGTCCTACAAAAATAAACCAAAAATTCTATTGAGATCAAAGTAACTATTAATGTAAGGAAGTTATAGAAAGACCATCATTGTAAACAAAAGTTTGCAAAACCAAAGTATACAAGGCCAGGCATGTATAAAAGCACTGAACACATTCTGCTCACATATCAAGTTGATTTTTTGTGCGCATATATAGAAATGCATATAATATGCTTTAAGTTTTAATTTTCATTGTAAAAACAAATGAATACACTTTCTACCATCAATAGCCCACTGAGAGGCAGGCCTGCAGTAGTAGTAGGGGCAGAGCAGGGGACTCAGGGCAGAATGGGCTAGTAGAACAGCCTGAACCCATCTGTGGCTGACAGAATGTTTATTGGTGATTTGCAGGTGAAATTTTCAGAGAATAACTTGAAAACAGAATAAAGATAAGATCAGATACCAGAAGTAGATTCAACTCCTGCCAATCTTTCATCTTTATTAGATTAAAAGATGTTTTCATAACTTTCATTCTTTATAAAGAATACCTTCTACATTTACTAACAAATAAATAAACAAACTTTTGAAATCTTAAAAATTATAATATATACCAGTTGGAATTGTTTTTCTTTATTATATAATAACATTATTGTTATCAAGTTCTATAAACAAAACATTTCCAGGGATTCATTCATGGATTTGTGCTGCTTTGAAGAAAAGAAATATTAAAATGCTCTGAATATTACTGTGGCATAAATATATACACTATCCCTTCTCCAGTTACAGTTTACTATATGAACACGTTATTTCTGTAAACCGTGTCTTACAATAATATGTTGAAGTTAATATAATTGGAAACTTATTTCTTTATATATACATATATATAATTTCATACATGAATGGTGTATTTGCTTTATTTCCACTCTTCCAGAGCCCCCTTCAACTCCTCCCATTTTCTGCCACTCCCTCACAGTTTCTTGTCATCTTCTTTGACTTTTATTGTTACATATACATGCATTTGTAAATATACATAACATAACACACACATATATATATATAAATACAT
>NW_008329335.1:1381484-1399220 GCF_000622305.1 Nannospalax galili
TGCCTCAAGAGAGATTCTTTAATTTTAAAAAAGGTGTTTTTTTTTGTAAATTTTTAATTTAATTTTTGTGTATTTCATCCAGAACATCTTAATCAATCTTAATCCTCTTTATACCCCTTCCCCACTGGTACCATCCCCTAATGCCCCCCCCACTGGAATTCATATATTCTGTCATTTGTGTTAACTCTTAGCATGTCAAGTTAGTGTCTCCAGGTGTTCCTCAGTGCAAGTTCAACTAGTGGAGTCAATTCAGTCTATCTGCCCGCCCCCTTTTGAGAAGATCAGTTCTTTCTCGTTTAGCAGTAATTAATTGCTAATGATTCTTCAACTAAGATTGAGGCTTATTGCCTATTTCCATAGTGCTGTGCTGGTTTTTGTTGTTGTTTTTCTTCTTGAGTTTACACAGGTCACATGCATGCTGACACCATTGCGGTAGGTTCATATGAGCAAGGTACCAGGAGATTTTAGGACTTTATTTCCATAGGGTCATGCACCTCCTCCATGACTTTTATCATTAAAGTTTCTAGTAACTGGAGACTTAACTGATAAAACAATGTAACTAAATATATAACCAAGCATTTAGGCTAATCTGACAAATATGAGTAACACATAATTGGAACATTAGTTTTTTAAAATTATCAATTACAACAAAATAGTACTAAAATATCTATGACTGAATTTGAACTGTGTTGTTCATATTTAATTTAAGTTTATAGATCAGAAGTTATTAGCTGTATATCACTATAAGACATTCTTCATTAATATAGATTTTTTAACCTTTAGAATTGGTTTTTAAAAGGTTTTACATCAAATATCCTGTTAACATATCAGACCATATTTTACTTTTGGAAACTAAACATGTTTGTCTCTATCCTTCAGAAAATCTTAACACACCGTGTTTACAACATAAACAGATACAATCGATTTCTAAGTTAAAAGTTAGAGTAAGATCTTAGCTTACCTTTATCGAGCTACTTTACAAGATGTTCTGCTCTAAAGGGGAATAAACAACTAGGATAGATCTTCCATATCATACCTACCAAACTTTCAGTACAAAGTTATCTACAGTGAGTTATTGGATTGTAGCTTTCACCTGGTGCTGGTGTTCTTCCTAGCCCAGCTTGACAATGCACATCCCAGAAAGAAATACAGTGCAGTGAAAGATTTACTAAGACAAGGCAGATTTCCTCTATGGAATTTTGGTGTGTATAGAAATCTTGTCAGCTTGAAGTTTGGTCCTCTCTCTTTATGTAGAAAAAAATACTCCAGATGGGAGCAGAAACAGGCTTTGTTCCTGAATAGAAATCAGGAAAATTGCAAAACTCCTGGTCTCTTTATAGCCTCATATCTTGAACACATTGAACATTTCTAGTATGGTACATAACTGTCTAATTACTACTAATTGTTTATATTTTTTTCTGAAATAGCTTGTCCTTTAAATGAGTTATGTCCTATGCGTAGATTAGTAGATGCTAACAAAAGTGCTGAATAATGACTCTTTGATACATCTCCATTCTGTATATCAAAATTAAGATAGTTTATTTTAGCTTATTTCTACCCTAGAACTTATGGATTTGATACACATTGAAGAAAAAGAAACTAAAATATACTATTTTGTGTTGTAGATACCATCAGTTAATCATATAGTGTAGCATTTCAATAAATATCTAAAGAACAAAATAGTCTATATAAGCTGATGAATGACTCCCTACTTTAGGAATGGGAGGTGGGTAACTTCAGAGAAACTTTTATCTCTGTTAGATTCATCATAAGAATGCTAGAGATTCCTTCTTTGAGTGATTTGGACAAAATGCTTCCCACAGACTCTCCACGACCAGCATCTTACCTGCATTGATAAAGTATCAATATACATATTACCCAACTAAAACCTAGATTATGGAAATATGAAGGTCATTCAAGAAAAGAAATTTATCAGGTGGGATGGGAATAGTATTTGTAACTGCTCTACAGTGATTACAATCCAACAATTAGAACTCAGGCGTTTGGCTTGCAAATATGTTTTAAAGACATTGTAAGTATAAGTATTGGTGAACTGGGATGAGTGTAACTTGTCTATTCTGCAAGAAACTGCGTGACTCATGTTTTACATCAGTATGTCTACTCAGAGAAAATTTAAACGATTTAAGAATTATGCTGTGGTATAGCACTTGTGACAGCATGCACAAGTCCTTGCAAGCCCAAGCCAGACAACAAACAAACAAACAAACAAACAAACACAACATGAACAATGGAGGGGGGCAAGAAACCCTAACCCTAGTTGAGAAGCTATTGGCAACTGATATCTACTGGAAGAAGAGGAGTCTGTTTTGGAGACCTGTTAGGCTGAACAGATGCAAAGAAGGAGACCCATGCTCAAGAGCTTTTGGGGAACCGAAATTACACTTGGTATGATGTTAATAAAAAAAATAATAATAGAGAACATGAAGTAGGGGGATAGTTTAGGGGGATGGCACTGTAGAGGTTTCTTAATATAAGCAAAATACATTGAGTGAAATTCTCAAAGAACCAATAAAATATTATTTAAAAAAAGGTTGCTGCATTGTTTGGTTAGATCTTGAAACATAAAAAGATAGTAAAAACACTGAAGAAATCTTTAATATGTGACTGTATTAGCAGTGATATGCCAATTGTAAATTCTTTTCTTTGAATTTTTATTCTATGCTTTACTTGAGAAGTTTTTTGGGGTATGTATTTCTATTATTATTTGTCCAAGTTGACTTTCAGTTGGTCATCAATTTTATCAAGATTAAATAAATTGATATAATTTGGGTACCCTATGGAATTTCTCTAAACTAATATTGCATTATTGAACTATATACATATTTTGTAATTATATTCATATTAAACACAGCAAATCTACATCACACTACATCACAACACTACAAGGGAACAGCAATATGTCATAATAAAAGATGGTTCAATTCTCCAGAAGAATATAAACATTTTGAATTCATATAGTAATAATGTCTAGTGATATATTACAAAGGAAAAAAATGAGGGAACTATAAGGGAAACTAGAACAATAAATTTACTGTTGTAGAAAAGAAATGTATTTTCCACAGATCATAGAATTAGGCTAATGGCATTACAAGGTGGGTAAAGGCATTTGCTGACAACCCTGACAACCACAGTTTGATCCCAGGACCCACAAAGTGAAAGGAAACAACCAACTCCTGCCAGGTTTTCTCTGATCTCCACACTCACACTGTGGGATGCTTGACCTCCCCTCTCCTTAAATAAATGTAATAAAAACTTGAAAAATGAATAGCATGGGGAATCAAGCATAAATACAATAAAGAATCAACAAAGTGAAAGGTGAAAAATATAATGCAAAATATAAGAACTCAAGGAAAGAGATGAAGATAATCAAAGAGTAGGCACAAATAAACTATATCAGAAAGTTTCAAAGATATATCAGTACAGGACCTAGAGAGATGACTCCGCTCTTGCAGGAGAACCAGGTTTGAGTCTCCGCACCTACATGGCAGCTAATAACCTTCTGCAATTCTAGTTGCAGGGCCTACAGCATGTTTTGGCCTCCACGGGCACTGCATTCATGTAGTACACTTACATTAACTTAACATTTAGACAAAGTGCTCATATACATAAAAATAAATTAAAACTTTTTTCAAAGATATTGTATTTGCCAAGTTTCTCTAAAGAAACAGAATTGATAAAATGAACATATATAGGAATTTACTAGATTGGCTTACAAGATAGTGTCTGTATAGCCCAACAATGACTGCACTACACTGAGGCTGAGAATCTAGTAGTTTCTCAGTCCATGAGGCTGGATGTCTCAGCAGTCCCAATCTCAAATTGAAGGCCTGGAGGACTCCTGGAAGTCTACTAGAGTTCAGTCTAAGTTGGATTCCAAGGAGGTTGATTGTACTATCAGCAGAGGAACTCCACAGCAATAAGATGAACCCAGCCAGTGAGGATCTTCAGGCAAGCAGGCAAAGAGCAAAGGCTCTTTTCTGCCATGACTTCCAGCTTCAAATAATCCAATTAAGAAAGTTTCTCTTGGGGACTGAAGAAACGGCTCAGTGGTTAAGAGCACTGGATGCTCTTACAGAGGACCCAGGTTTGGTTCCCAGCATCCACATGGCAATTAAGGAGCTTAAGCAGAATTTACTGAAGTTGAAAAGGAAAAATAATGAAGACTCTTAAAATTTCTAAATTTAATTCAAAACCAAAAATCTACAATTAAATTCATGCCCAAAGGACTTTACAGACTGTTCTTCAGTGAAAATGTCACAACATTCTTAACATGAACAGTTTACAAACAGCAGAGGAAAACAGGCTCCAGGCCTGGTCTTATTTTACACAACTATCATAATCCTGACACCAAATGATGAGGCCAACATTTTAACAAAGAGTAATTAGAAACTCAATACAGGCTTATAATCCAAGGTTATAAACAACAAGAAGATGAATCCAACCACTTACAGGGACAAACCTCCTCTCAGTGATAAAATTTGGTGACATATAATTTCTAAAACTATTAGAGTGCCAAGAAAATTTGCTAGAACAGAGTATCATACTGAAAGGGAAAATATTGTGCTCTTTTTGAATTAGAGAATAGCAAAGTAAGTACTTCTCTAGCACTTCTAGGTTACATAGTGCCAGAAGGTGTTATGCACACAACTGTAAAAGGAAAGTAATCATCAGCCTTCCCCAGTTTTGGACCTGGCACTCTATAAAAGTAGTGATGTGGCAAGATATGCTCACCAGTGCAATTGCAGCATGGCTTTTATGGGGGTAACCAAATACTATCTGATTGGATTTAAGACCCTCTCCAGGAGATAGAACTCATATCTTGTACTGCTATGGAGGCCAGTAACCTGGGGCTAGCTAGATCATGGGCCCTTGAGGAGATCCTATTACTAATATTCCACATAATGGACATAGCATTACAAAAAAAAGACAATGACTCCTAACGAATTACTATATTCATAGATTAGTGCATCCTTCAACCCTCCTCAAAGATGCTTCTTCTTGAAGCAAAAGAAAAAAGTCACAGAGACCCACAACTGAGCAATAAGCAGAGACATGAAGCATTTAGACCTAAATGGGCATTTATATTACACCCTCTCCAAAAGACTCAGGGATCTTCTTGGAAGAAAGGGGTGGCTGTAAGAGCCAGAGGTGGTGGGTGACTACAAGGAAGCAGTGTATTCCAGACACAGGCACATATGAACTCACAGCAATTGTATCAGCATGCACAAGACTTACTCAAGTTCAACCCACACAAAATCCCAGCATGGAGAGGAGAGGTAAGCATGAAGTCTTCCCCATAGCTAAGAAGCTAGTTGTATATGATAGCTGTCAGATGAATAAGAGTCAATTTTCTTTAAAAATTTGGTCCCTAATAGGATGACCACACTCCAGGGCACATTCCACATTCAAGAGTATTTGCGTAGCAAAAAATTGTAACTGGTGGAAAAAAGAAACAAACAAATAGCCACAAAGGTGGGTATTTAGGGATTTGGGAATGGATCTTGGAGGAGTTGGGGAAGAGGTAATATGACCAAATACATGGGATGAAATTCTCAAAGAATGAAGGAAATTTAAAAGAAAAAAAAGAAGATAATAGTTATCAAAGATGTCTGAAATACTGGCTCTCTTTACATAGTCCTGTAAAAGTTTAAAACCCACTCATTAAGGCAGGGGTCTATGTCCCTCCATCAAAATTGGTGGGATTTTAGGTTACTATATCCCATAGAATGTGTTTAAAATATTTTACAAACTCCAAGACTTGGTCACAAGTACCCTGTATTTTTTACTGCTTTGCATATGCCTATTCTTTGATCTCAGCCATGTTCTGGGAAAAAGTTTAAAAAAAATGGAAAAAGACTTTTGTGATCAGGTTCAAAGGTCCTGAGCTGGTGGCCAAAAGCCAGACCCAAAACACCAGACGTGGAAGAAAATCAAATTTGAAATTTGATCCTTTAGCTTGGTCTCGTTCTGTCTCCACTTGATTTACATGGGCAAAACCAAAACCACATTGACTGAGCTCTGCTCCAATTGAGAGTTGTTTTAATATGTTAAATTTAATTTAGAATTCTATGCAGAAATAGATGCTTGACACAACTAAAACAGAAAGTGGTACATGCTGGAAAGGAAGAAATTTATTTTTATTAATCACAGATGAATGGTAGGTATGCCAAATATGAAAGAATCTTTTGAATTATTATTAGGAACAATACAGTAAATATTGAGATTTCTGACCAGAATGTATACAAAAATTAATAATCATTACATTTGCTCATTATACAGTACTTCAAAATGAAGGGATAACATTTAAATTACTATAATATAAAATAACCATGTTCAAGTAAGTTTATGTAAGGTAACTGCTTCAATCAAAAAATACCCATGTGAGTTATACTAAGAAAATTATAAGAAATTTGTGGAACATATACACAATGGAACATTATTCAGCTCTTTAAAAAACGAAATTAAGAAATTTTTAGGTAAATGAATGGAACTGGAAACAAGCCTCTGGTGTAAGCCAGACCAAGAAAGACAAAATTCCCATGTTTTATCTCATAGTTAGATGCTACCTTTAAAATCCTAGATACGTATATCTCAATTTGAAAATCCAGAGAAGTAAGGAAACTAATGAATGGCCATCGAGGTTTGGGATGCCTTCCTAGGAACCTTTGGGACAGTGTAGGCACTTGCACTAACACGTGCAAATTCCTCTGCTCATACACAGAATTAATGGTAAGTAAAAAATTTAAAAAGTTGTCACAGAAATTTCTAGAATCTGTAAGACTGCTTTTTTTATATCATAGAAGGAAAGAAAATATTTTCCAGAGCCACTTGAAAAAGTGTGGGACACAATTATACTATTTCTTGCATGAAATATTTTTATGTGTGCCAGTTTTTCTTACATCACTTTAAGCCAAGTCAAGCCTAATTCTGAAGTTAATAATAGAATTTGTTTTTCTAAGTACATAGTGTTCTAGGGTGGTATACATAGAATAGACAGCAAAGAAAAAGGAAAGTTGATGTTGCAACAGAAAAAGCAAATAACTTTATAATCTACAAAAGTGCTTCATTACCAAAAGCAGATAATTACTTTTAATTTTTTTCATTTCTTGAGATTTTAAATTAGGGCTGACTTCTTGGGACTGGACAACCTATCGGGGGCTTGTCTCTGGAGCAAACTATCTTTCAACAGTCACTGATTGTCTGCAACTCTTCTAGAACTGAGGACTTTGTGAAATTTTCTCCATCTGTGATGACATGTCAACTGGCATTGCCATTATGCAGTTCTTGGTTAGGCAACCACATTGTTGAGCTTTCATGGATGAAGCTTCCCAGTCTTGTCTAGAGGACACTTAAAAGGGCAGCCAGCACTCTTAACTGCTGAACCATCTCTACAGACCCAAGAAGTTCGTTTAATACTTTGTCTTTTTAGCAGTATAATAATAGTAGTTTATGTTCTATGGCCTGTCACCTGTCTAGCTACAGACTTTTGGCCCTGATAATAGTGCCAGGTATGGCCTCCAACTTATGAAGCAGACTCTAAATCCAATAAGAAAGTGGTTGGTTTGCCAAAAGATTCATGCCACTATTGTTCCAGTATGTGTATCTTGACAGGGCAGTCCATATTGTAGCTCACAGGATTGACAATTGGATAAGGTTGATGATTACTTTTCCCTTCTGTTAACATGCATAGAATATTCTAGTAATGTAAATGTGAGCCAGTAGAGATGGATCTTCCATGCCACTAACAATTTGATTTCTTTTTGTTTGCTCTATAGTTCTCAAAATTAGTGTCCTCAGAAATAAGGTTGTACCTCTTACTGTCAATTCTGGAAGGTAACTGAGAGTGGTTGCAATAGGCATACAATTTTGAGGGTTTTGGGGAACCCCTGGTCAACAACTTCAAAAGAGGGAGTCCATTTCTAGCAACGACTTTTTATTTGCTATACTTGATGTCTGGTAGAGCCATCGAAATGCCCCCTGTATAGAGTAACCACATTTAAACCTTTTTAATATTGTGTATGTATATATTTTAAGAAGCTTGTGTAGTAGGAGGTTTTCAGATGATTTTACAAAAGTCTTTAGTGCTATTTATCCCTCTCCATACTCTTTTCTCTTCTCTGCCCTTCCATTCTCCATCTATTTATTCCTTTACTTCCCTTTCCCCCTTTGTATCACTATATTCAATCTCCCTATACATAACAAGTTCCCTTTTCAGCACGGCCTTTGCTAGTCTTCTGACCTCTATGCATTTTCCAATTGATACATATCTACCTACATAGTCCCAGCTAGCATCCACTTACAAGAAAGAGCTTGTATTGTTTGTCTTTCTGGGCCTGGGCTACTTCATTCAGGATGATGATTTCTAGTTCCATCTAATTACCTTGTGAATTTCATAATTTTGCTTTACATAACCAGTGAAAATATTGCATTGTGTGAATTTATCACACATTAGTTATCCATTCATCATCCATTGAATCTACATATTCAATATTTTTACAGATTCAATGCATTCCCCATTAAAATTCCAACCAGTTTTTTACAGGAAGTAAAAAAAAAAATTAGAAATTTCTGATGGAAGCTAAGTGCTGTCTTTAACACAAGTTCCAGGAAATCTGACACCTTCTATTCTGTGTAGGTACTGCACATGGTCCACTTACATAAATACAGGCAAAACAATCATGCCCAGAAAATAAAATTACAAAATTTTCCTTAAAAGTGAAAAATAATAGTAGAGGATATGAAGTTTGGGGTGCAGTAGTGTGTGGGGACATGCAGAAGTGGGTCCAAATATGATCAAAATGCATTGTATGAAATTCTCAAGGAATCAGTAAAATGATTTATAAGATTCACAATATATAATGCATCACTGCTGATTACAATGGAAGCACTAAAAATCAATAGTAGAAAACTGGAAAATCTTCACATATGGAGTAAATGGCTCCATTTTAATAAAACAACATGTTAATGAAGGAATTACACTGGAATCTCCCAGTACACTGAAGCAGAAGTGAAATAAAACTACAGAGATGTAGGGCATGTATTGTATTTAAAAGGAAAATTTCAAATTAAGTTTTTAATTGCATAATTTAAGATCATAGAAAAATTCAGCACAATACCCACAGAAAATAAAGAATACCATAAGATAAAACAAAGCAAAGATGAAGGAAGGCAATGATATTTGAGCACAGAAATTCAGAACAGAGACAAACAACAGAGAAAATTGAGGAATTGATCCCAAATCTAAATGAGAACATTGGTAGAAGTGAAAATGTCCATGTCACAGCTCATGAAATTTAAAGTATCCTCTGTAGCCAAACAATATTGAAAAAGAAAAAAAAAAAAACTATAATGGGCCTTGCTTTACATCTTAAAACTAACTACAGAGCTGTAGTACTCAGAGCAATGAATTAAAAGCCTGGGTATGAACCCTAAGAAAAGGACCATTTCATAGTCAATAAGTGTCTTCAACTTTCCATTGGAGAACTTTCAAATATTTTCATCAAATTCTATTGTGAAAACTGGATATTCACATGCAATAATAATCTTGGGCCTTGATCTTATAGCACATATAATAATATGCCAAAATTAATCAAAAACAGTTTTAAAGCTCTAAAAAAATCATAGGTGCAAATATTTATGAGTTTGAATTTAGCAATGAGGTTTAAGAACTGAAACTGAAAGCTGAAATAATAAAAGTAAGGTAAATTAGACTTTGTAAAATTTACAAATATTTGCATATTAAAAGGCATGATCATGACTGTAGTGAGACTTAAAAAAATAAAAATATATCATAAGTATTTGATATCCAGAGTAAGTAAAGGACTATATCTCAATAGGAACAATTGTACAACATATTTGTACATATTTGGACTGAGTTACACAATCATACACAGAAGGTTATATGAAAGGATAATAGCCCATAAAAAGATGCTAGACATCATAATCAGACAGGTGCAAGTTAACCCACAGGAGGACATCATTTTACATATACTAGTATGGTTATCTCTTTTAGAAAAAGAAAAGCTAAGTGTTAAGTAACCCATAGAAAGTAATTAGGACCTCACACATCCTTGATGGAAATGTCAAATGGTGTAGTCAACATGCAAGATTTTTAGACCCTCTCAAAAAGTTAAAGAGTCTTATCAACTAGTTCCTAGAGATAACCCAGAAGTTTAGCAACAGCCTGTGTTATTTTGGGAGTCTCCCTGGACCACCCTCATCAACCATTCAAAGGGAGGTCTCTTTTGTCTGGCACTGTGTTCTTTGCAAGGCAGTTCACAGCTATACATATGCACTAAAGCTTACACACTGTATGGGCATTTCTAATGGGATTTCAAGGGCATCACATTTCCCTCTGGGTTTCTTAGGCCCCCAAGATTCATTTGTTTTTACTCTTGTTCCTCCCATTAGGCCTCCCTCCCCAGTCCCATTGCCTCCATTATCCCTACCCTCTCACCAGTATCACCTGCCACCTACTGTCCCCCCACCCATCTTCCCTCGCCTCCACACTCAACTTGGCCGCTTGCTCATCCCTACTGCTGAAGACAGGACATGCTTCTCATACAGGACTTAGAGCAGCAGATCAGGAACTGACCTAGAAGCCTTCTACTCTGTGTTTAGCTATCATAGTGCTAGATGATAAAATGCAAATGTCAAGGGAGAAAAACAATAGATGTTCCAAGCCAGCCCTAAACCCTAATAACCATAATAACCAGCATGGTAAACTACCTCTAGGCATTGTTATTTGGGGTGTGGGTGCATTCAACAGCTACCAGTTGGACTTAAAACCCTCTCAGTGCGAGTGAACTCATGAGTAGCACTGTAAACTCAGCCAAATACACCAGGCAGGTGAGAACATAGCTCCTAGAGGAAACCCTATCTCTGTCATATCTCTAGACAAATGAAATTTCTTACCATATGCTAAATATGGATCCTTATATTTACAGACAAGCATACCATACACAACTCATCAACAAAGCTCCTTTTTGCAACAGATAGAGGTTACTTCAGAATTCCACAACTGTTCAGACACAGAGAATATATGTCTGTGAGATGCCAAGTACTAGGTGATGCATCCACAGTTGAAACTCTGGAACTAAGGTTCATGGAACATAGCGGAACTAGGAGTAGAGAGAAAATTAATGCATCCTTCAACCCTCACCAGGAAAGCTTCCTTATACAACACAGTGCGATGCAGACAGAAAGCCACAACTGGCCAAGTTTTACAGAATAAGAGACTGAAGAGTTTGTATCATTGGAGGGGATTCCTTTATTGAATGTCACTCACCCACAACTAAGGGACTATTGGAGAAAACCAGACAGAAAGATTGTAAGAGCCATAGATGGTTAATGAACATAGGGAAACAGAAGCTTTCAGGCCACTGGAAGCCTGCACATGTAAAATTGCAGCAATTGTGGCATTGAGCACAGGACTGATGCCAGCTCAATTAAACAAGGGCTCAGAGGAGAGGAAAGAAATGGGTGGTGGCAGGGTACAGACTGAGAACTATTGTAGACTGATTGATGCTAGATGATGGATAGTATGCCTTACATACAATATCTAGATGGGCTAACTAGACTCCAGTGGATGAATTTACATTGAAGGACATCTGGGGACAAATTCTTGGGGCTTAATGTGCATGGTGGAATACATGAGGTCCGGTGGGGAATGGGGGCATGGATGGGGTATGGGGTCTAAATTTGATTAAGAGTTGTTGTATAAAATTACAAAAGCTCAATAAAAATTTTTAAAGTTAAAAACAAACAAACAAAATACACAAAAGACTCAAAAGTTTTCCTGTGAGGCATCTACCAAATTCTTGGAAATAATTGCATTAAAATGAATGTGCTAGCATCATTATAATAGCCAAAATGTGGAAATAATTGAAATGCCCATCATCAAATGGATGTATCAGCAAAATGGAAGCTCAGTTATACAAGGGATTATTATTGAATTATGTAAAGAAATTAAACTCTTCTAATACTGTAACATAAAGAAACCTTTAGAATATGCAAAATGAGATGAACCAAGCATATTGAGAGCAATTACAAAATTATTTCATGAAAAATTTGAAACAGAAGGGTTCAGGGGTGGAAAGTAGTCATGAATTTAGCAGGAGAGGAGCAGGGAGATAGTGTTTGCAGTGTGTAGAATTACTGTTCAGACTGGTGAACACAGTTTGCAAATAGATGATAAGTAGAGAACAGTGTTGTAACTCTAATTTTGTTACTATATTTTAAATCTGAAGACACTAAAAATACAAGTGTATTTTTCTACTTTATTTAAGATGAGTATTTCTGTTTAATTTTAATGTTTTCTAGAGTTATTTAAAAATAGAGAAGGTATATTTTTCTTAAATTTATACATAATTACAATATAATTTTACTTTTAATTCCCACATATGTCTATTTTAAATTAATTTATTTTTTCATTAACATTTCTAAAATATAATGTCAGTTTAAAATTTTTTTATTAATTTTGGGAGAGTTTCATACCAGCTTTAACACATTAGTGTGTAGTCAATCATGAAAGGCTGTTTTAGAAATATTTCTTTTAAAGGTGTAACTTTACCTGTCCTGTAGATAAGAAACACGCTACATTGAATTCTATAAAAACTAAGATAAATTTTCAATTTAAAAACTAATGGTATCTCAAGGGTAACTTTTTCATACAAACCAATACTTATAGTGTTGATTTGAACAGAGAGCTTTCATTGATTTTAAAGAGCTGTGTATAAAGATAGACTTTATAAATGTCTGGGTCCCAAATGAAAGTAGAATAAATATTTGGAACAATTTGCCAACTGGCACAGTGAACTGAATTAATTGAAGTGTGGTTATGGCAATGCATAAAATTGATTTTATATTTCTCAAAAAAATATAGCAATGATTTCCTGCAAAAGAATCAAAAGCTAAATATGTATAAGAGAAAGATAGTAGTCATTGTTTGATTTTTTCTGTTGTTCATATTTAAACTTCTTTTTAAATTAGTGTAAGAACATATACTTAGTTTTGATAGTACATCTATTTCAGTCAGTAAAGTAGTTTCTATTACTCAAAACTTAAGAAGCTATGCATAAAGCTTGTAGTGATGGCACACACCTTTAATTACAGCATGTGGGAGATTGACACTAGCCTGGTCTACATAGACTTCCAGGACAGCTTGGGCAGCAGGGAGACCCTGTCTCAAAAATGTCCAAAAAAAAAAAAAAAAAAAAAAAAAAAAAAATACATACAATAAATACATTCATCGTTGTTCAAATACAGCTTTTGTAATCTAGCATTTATAAACATAATTTTATATTACTTTATTTGAATTATACATTAAATCATAGCTACTATGAGTTCAAGTTAAATCTTCTTCAATATTTTTGTTAAATGTTTACTTAAGAGAAGAATGTTTGAAAGTTGAGGAATATCAGTTATTCACTTCATATTTGCAGTAGAGGCAATGGCATTCAAATATGTTGTCATCACAACCAGGTAAGGACTTTAAAAGAACTACAGCAGCATAAAAGAAATACTTTTAATTTGCAATGGTATGTGGGTAGTGTCCAAATTGAAATAAGAATTGAATATCATAAAATATATGTTAACATGACATTTAAACATATTTGTTCAGTTCCTTATTGTGTTTGAGAATACTTGAAACATTGTAGATACAGTTCATTATCACCATTACTTAGGTCTCTTCTTTCAAAATAGTGGGTTTTTTTTTTTTTCTTTTTCATTCTCTAAGTAGTGTTTGTCAAAGAGCAATATTTGTTTTTACGAAATTCAGCTAGTTGCTTTGTTCTTTAATGAATTGTGATCTGGCTGTTCAATCAATGCTCTTTTACCTAAATCTCAATCACAAGTTTTCACCACATTTTACTCCAAAAAATTCTACATTTTAGGGTTTATATTTAAGAAGGTTTAAAATAATGAATCCATCAACAGCCAGACAAGAATGGAGGAGGGACTCGGGCCAGGGGGCAGTGGGTGGTGGCAGAGGGTATTCTGTTCTCGACTGCCAAACTGTTTCCTATAGGCAGATTCAGGAAAGGCATGAGTGTCTATCCAATGGTCACAGGCATGCTCCTGGTGAAACTAAATGGGCCACACAAGAAAAACAAAAGTAATGAATCTTGGAAGGAGTCAGTAGAGAAGGGGATAGATAGAATTTGTTGAGGTGGGAGGGAACTTTAAGAGGGTGACTAGCTGGAATGCCTTATATACAAGTATGGAATTATCAAAGAATTAAGTTAACAGAAATAAAAGGAAAGAATGATTAATTGTGACCGATTTTTATATAGAATGGGACAAAGACATTTTTTACTATAGAGATATGCACAATTATTACAAAATTTGTTGGAAGATTACTCTTTCCAACACTTGCACACTACTTGAAAATCAACTAAACACATATATGTGGTCAATTTCTGAACTTTCTACTTTTTTCCATTGGATTAATTGTCTATCATTATAGAATCACTATAACATGTTCATTGATATAACTTTTTAATAAATATTAATGTATGGCATTATTAGTCTTATAAAGTATTTGTGTATATATGTATGATCTTGCACTAAATATAAAATGTGATATAATTTATTACAGAACACATCATAGCACTAGATTCTACATTCATCACTGAAAAATGGCATATGATTGCTCAAGCAGGACAGTAATTTATTCTTGATAAAGTATCATATATTAAACACATGAAACCAGGTGTATATGTACTAGGTGGTCTTATATGTCCCTAGTAATTGAAGGTTATTGTACATGTAAAATAAATTAAATGGATAACAAACAAAATAGTAGAAAAATTCCACATATTAAATAGTATACATATAATATGACAAGTGTGTTAGTATAGTAAATGTATATGTGTACATACATATGAACGGAATATTTCCATTCTTGTTTTATCTTGACTAAACAGTCTAGGAGCCCAATGGAGCACACATCACCTTTTAATTCTCCTAAGGAGCAATAGAAAGTATATAAATTTAAGTTATTGTATTTATTCGCACTATGGTTCCCTAGAAATGGCTGTAATATCATCTGCAGAGGAATAAATGCCTTTCCTCTCAATCACATGTGGTTTATGATTTTAGGCTGTAAATTACTAACTTGGCACATCTAGTAGCTCATAAAATGGAGCTATGAAGAGCAGAGCTGGCAAGTTACATGATGCTAATGCCTTCAAACAATAATGGGCTTGCAGAATAAATTCTGTTTACCTTGCCTGAAAATTTCCAATAAATGTTGTTTATAGAATATTATGGTAACATATTCAAATGAAATACTTATGTCAAGTTGAATAAAGACCATTGCAACAGAGCTTGTGTGAAACTGAAGTTCATCATTCCCTATACATGTTCCTGAATTATGATTTTGTCTACAAATCATATAGAAAAATACAGATAGATAAAAAAGGATTTGACAAACACTGAAAAATTCATGATGTAATGAATTTGACTCAGTACTCAGTACGTCTTAAATTTATTGTACATTATAGCCCTTTGAAAATTCTTCAGAGCCTTTCATAAGCAAAAATGAATGTACTTAGTTTGTATTCATTTTTATATAAAACTATGTACAATGTAACCTGACAAGTAGAACTGAGTACAAAAATATAAACTATTAACATGTATTTGTATGTTTTCCTGTATAAGACTATAAATTATCCTAGAATAAAAGTATTGGTTTCATTTAATTATGTGTACTGGATAACACAATCTTAAAAAAATAAAACAAACATGATTTGACACTGTTCTGAGTCAAAGAAAAAATGATCAAAATGATTTATGAGTATGCTTAATATTTAAAGACTAATTGTAAATATTTGAATCATACTTTAATCTTAAAGTATTAACTTGCTAATTAGCAATAGACCACATGGAAAATTCTACCTGGAAATGAAAGCCCAAATGACAGTTTGTGATATCAGGATTGAATTCATTTCAGAAAGTCAAAGAAAAACTGCTTCTACCTTGCATTATCTGATATCAGCTCCATTTCTAGAAGAAAGGACAGCATAACCCAGGGAATTTTGAATAATCATACAGCAGAATGAGGTTTTGATAAATTATTTTATTCTATTTTCCTTTGTGAAATTTTGTGCCATATGATCTTCTCTGAAGATCAAACTGAGGGCCTTGCACACTTTACCTAAGGGCTTCAGGCTTGAGCTATACCACATTCTACAGTGAGACAACCTCGATTTGACTTTAACTAGATTTAATATTATTAACTCTATTCTTTTGTAATTTCATACACATGTATTTTAATTCCTCCCCATATACTCTCTTTCATCTCACACCCGTTTGTCAATCTTAATTTTCCACTATAAATCCCTAAGATGTTCCAGAAGTCATAACCAAACGCAACAATTCTAATTATCAAACAATTATATCTATAATATTTTGAGTCATTTAAAACTGCATAAAGAATTTTAGAAGAACACAATTGAAAATATATCTAATGCATTTACCAGTGAACATGAAACTTATCTTTTCAGTTTAAAAGAAAAATCTAAAAGTTGAATAATGGGAAAGAATGTTGAGAAGCTTGCCACTCAAGACATTCCCACTGCAGTAAGGATTATGCAAGATATACCTGAATAAGGCCAGCACAGTATTAGGCCCTTCACCATTCCATCACTGATAGGGGAGGCTCCCATGTGGCCCAGGTCCGGCCCTTCTTGAGGAGTTACTGAGAGTTAATGATTGTCTGGGAGTGGGGGGCATTTTCTTCAGTGTTGTAGTCACCAGTATGTTGACCACACCAGGAAATAACCCCTTGATCAAGCTCATGCAACAACCCTAATTAAACTCAGAGGGTCAGAAAATAAAATTAACCCCCTTCCCCAAATGAAAGATAAAAGGAAAGGAAGAAAATGAAGAAAAAAATTATGAAAGGAAGTTTAAAAGAGAGAAAGAGAGAGGTACTAAAGTAAGGGGGGCAATTTGGGAAGAATATGGGAGACAGAGTAGAGACAGGTTAAGAGGAGAAGGCAGGGTTGAATGTAATCAATGCACAATACAACACATATAAGTATTAAATTGTGCAAAAATAATATTTGGCTACCATTTGAGATTTGGGATGATTTCTCACTATAGTCAGTACAGGCTTCCAAAATTTTCTAAATGGAAAATTAAAATTTATTTGTGCTCATATATGTCATTTCATTCTATCTTTCTTCAAAATAAAATAAGTATAAAAATGATAAAATAAAAGATGAGAAATATTCTGTGAAATATGTCATGGAGATTTTTTTTTTAATTTTTTAAAAATGATTTATTTAATAACAACAAACTTAGAAGAAGCATATCATTACAACACAATTGACATATTCAATAACGTTTTCCTGAGGTAGGATGCATCTCTTTCAAATTTGGCTGTAAATTTTTAGGTTTACAGATGGATTATTAGACTTACACAATCTTTTACTCATTATAAACTCTATAAGACATAAAATTAAATGGTTTTAATGTTTAAAAAAGATCTCCACTTCATTGTTAAAATACACAGTTTCATACAGAAAAATTCATTTTAAGGCAATTGACATTGAGACGTTTTCACATGCATTTCTAATCTCTATATATATGACTATTACTGGTCACAGTCGCTTACTTTTTTTTTAAATTATTTAATAACCACATGATTAGAAGCATTTCATTACAGCATTAACATATTCAATAACAATTTCCAGAGCAAAGATGCTT
>NW_008329335.1:1405139-1424799 GCF_000622305.1 Nannospalax galili
CAGGACCAGAAGCGGTGCTCCTGGAGCCCAAGAAAGGGCCTGAGTTGCTCTGGGTGAGAAGGATCAGGAAACAGTATTGGTTCCCCAGGTGTCTGGGGCCCCAAGACTAGGAATGGCACAGGGTCCAAACTAGAGTATAGAACGGCGGGCGGGAGGCAGGGGGGTGGGGCGTGGCGTGGAAGGGTGAATGAGGCTTAGGGAGTCCCGGCGCGGAGCGCTGCGCTATAGACTTACCCCAAGAGGCCTGAGGATAGTAGTTGTCATGGAGATTTTGATTGGAATGACATTGACTATATATTGCTTTTGGTAGGATGTTGATTTTCCCAATATTAATTCTTCCAATTCACAAACATGAGAGGTCCTTCCATCTTTTAGTGTCTTCCTCAGTCTCTTTCTTTAAATATTTAAAATTTTCATTGTAGAGATCTTTGATTTCTTTAGTCAAGTTTATCCCAAGGTACTTTATTTTTTGTAGCTATTGTGAATGGGAGGGCTTCAGTTGTGTTTACACAACTAGGTAAGGTTAAGTTATTATAGAAGTATACATGTTCTTGCTTTTTGCTGTTTGTGTTTTTAAAGTAGTTGGAATCCCACTGAAATGGGCCAGTAGTCCATGGAAAACAGATGATGCAGAGACCCGAAAGTTCAGTGCCTTGCCACAATGGGAGGAAGATCATCCCACACCTATCATCCCCTCTCAGGTACAGGGACATTTTTGGAAGAGGTTGGTGGAAAGACTGTAAGAGCCAGAGGAAGGGCTTGAGTGTTACCTGGAAGTGTTCTTTGACCACTATGCTGGCAAACTATAGTCAGACCTCCTTCCCACCTTCATCAAGAAGTCTATGGTGGGTTAGTTACCCCTCCCACCCAATCATTTGACCTTAGCTACATGTGGGGGAGGGCTAAGTATATACAAGCCAAGAACATCACAAGACAACTCTCTCACCATTTTGTGTAGCTGTCAGGAAGTCACAGGATCTATATTTGAGTGTGGACTTTCCAGCACAGCCATAAATCCAGCGGGGGGGGGTGCCCACTCTTCTGTTAATAAGCCCCCGCACTGTGTTCTGTCTGCAAGTCCAAAAAATAATTAGGATAAAAAAATAAAAATAAAAATAAACCAGAGCTAATAGAACCTTCAGTATTCCACCAAAGTTGACCCCATGTTGACAAATCCTTTGGTCTTTGATTTTTTATTCCTACTTTTGCCCCATTAATCTTCATTGTATATGTATTTTTATGTAACCTGCTTCAAGTTATTTCTAGGAAAATGTGTTAAAAATTGCTTCTTTTTGGACTAATAAATATATTCTAAAATAAAAAAAAGATTAGAAATACAGTCTTAGAGAAGACAGCAACTAAAACATTTAATTCCTAGGTAACAACATATTTGGCAATAAAAATGCATTCTCGCAAATATTCATGTTTGCTATTCAGTAAATTATACAGAAAGAACAAATGATTTTATTGACACTAATTTAAGAGAGCTTATATCTCACATAAAAACTCAGAGATTAGTAATGAAATATTACTATTGGCATAAATTCAATAGAGTATGCTGTATGACCAACACAAGGTTATCAGACCCTTCAAGTTGGAAATATAGAGGTTCAGCCATGCGGTCTGGTCTCAGATTGGGTGTGTCACAGTGTCCATCACAGAATCACACCTGGAGAAGAAGGCTTCAGAATAAGAAGAAGTAGCCCAGGGAATGGTGTCAGAGAAAAAGTCTGATCATAATGAATGCCCCTTGCCTTTGTCTTAACTTCCTGCATGGGAAAATGTGATTTTATTAAACCATGCTAGTTAACTATCATTCTCCTTTACCAACACCAACATCACATAAGCAATTTCTGATCATGATTAGGGTTTCAGGCCCTTCAAGCCCCAGTCATTAGAGAGCACAAGCTAGAACAAGTCATTGCTAGATAATGGCTCTACTGATTCAGATTAAGTCCCTTTTTTCTTACCTCCTACAGACAACTGAAAATCATATCCCATTCCCACTTTCCCACTAATTGCATACAGTGTAAACAAGAGAGGTAGGAGCTTGTGAGACTGTCTTTACAGTATGTTTTACAAAGTGGTAGCCATCATAAGAGTGTCTTCAATTCAAAGTAAAATCAGAAAAATATCTTTCTTTTTTAATGTACTTTTATTTTTACGTGTATGAGTGTATTGCCTACGTATATGCACATGTACCCATGTCGAAATGCTTACAGAGATCAGAAGAGGGTTTCAGATGCCCTAGAACTGGAGTTACAGATGGTTGTTAGCCACCAATGTGGGTGTTGGGAATCAATCAGTGGTCCTCTGCAAGAATCAGTGCACTTAACAACTGACCCATCTCTCCTGCCCTTTGTATATTTATTTTGAAAATCAGTATTTAAAAGAGCAGAACAATTAATAGAGCACACTATAACCAGAATGATATAATCTAGCAAAATACTTACTGTTATAAAAGAAAGAAATTTATCAATAATTCATATATATTTTCTAGAAAGATAGGAAAAAGTGGAGTATTTGATTTATAAAAATTATGCATATATGAAATATATAAACAAATATAGTGAAAAAATTTAGAATAATGCAACTATACAAAAAAATAGGAGAAATTTGAACCAAAATCTGTAATGCTAATATTTCAGTAACAATTAGAAATTAAAGAAAAAATTCTAAAAATCTTATAGAGGCTTTCAGAAAGCGAGAGGGAAATTTCCCTTTAGAAAAAAATTAGAAACAAATACAACATAATAATTTTAATATCTGCACTTTCTGCTAATTGACAAATAAAATGGGCTTCAATCTATGAGGGCTATTACCAAACATTGTATCTAATCACTACATTTCAAACTTTCTCCATAATATAGCTTTGTCAGAATTCAAATTTTCTGGTAAATTTTGTCATTAATTTAATTTTTAAATTTTAAGAAGATAATCCTGGTAGGTAGGTAAATCTTAGCCGGCATGGGGGTCATTTAGTGTGGGTCTGTTTCTCATAATTCTGCTTTGGTCCCCACCTCCAGTTTCCTCGGTAACACTAGAAAGGGAAGCATCAATATCACTCCACCTCTTGAGGTTTAAAATACCGTATTGTTAACGGGGGGGGGGCACTTAAAACTGGTCAAAAGTATAAGATTCTCTGGCCTAAAGGAAGCCCCAATTTTCCAGTTTTGCCAGATCCCCTGGTCATGGGCCCACCCATATGAAAGCAGGTTCACTTTAAGTCATGCTAAAGAGATGTGCGAAATGCCTAGTATATTTATGAGATGGTGAGCATTTGCCTGGGATCCTCCTCTCCTGGAGTGGCTTTTGTGAACACAGCCAGTAACTGTCTATAAGTCTGTCCACTTTTCTTAATTGTTCAGAAAAACATAATCTCTTCTTTTCTTATTCATATGCATTTCCTAACCATGCATTCCTCAACATCTTAGGTTTCCCAACACTATGCATTTCTTCACCCTTTTCTCTAAAGCTTCCTTACCCTCCTCATCACATGGTCCTCATCTGCCACTTGTTGTCTGTCTGACTTCTTTGGGGCTCTGAACTGGTATGGCTTCATGGCTTTTCTCCTTCTCCCCTCCATTCTCCTCCTCAAAGCAGCTGCTGAGATTTACAGCTTGCCTACCTTGAGGATTTTTACTTAAATTCTAATAAAATTGTCCTAAAGCTTCAGTTTGAGTCCATTCTTAAATTGTTTTATGAATAAGTTTAAGGACCCTAGAAGGGGACACTGATCTCCACAAATCAATATGAAAAAGTGGAAGTATCAGGTATTTGTTAAGGTCCTTTAAGGGAAAGAAACTTCCCTTGCCCAAAGGAATAGAGTTCTACCTCTTGCCCTGGGAGGAGACATGACATTCTAAGCTGTTTTAAACATTATGCAATATTGTCTCCTCCCTTAAGAATTAATTCATTTTTGCCTGTCAATCATTGGAAACCAAGTTAAAGACAAAGTTGATACACCTGAAGACATACTGATGAGATGAGAGGAATAATTTCCCTTTAATGAGATAATGTAATTCAAAGTCCCAGGAATCCCTCCCTGGATGCAGTTCTGAAAATCTGCACAACTGAGGCTGCCTGCTTTTCTGAGTTCTAACTCAAAAAAATCTAACTTCTTCTTTTCTCCCTTTCTACCTCTTTGTTTAGCAGCTGGAATTCTTAGCATGCTTGCCTTAACACTGAGCATTTTTAATTGCTTTCTCTGAAGATCTCCTAACCATGGAGGTACTTGCTGACTTCCACTGGTTAAACCCACTTGCTTCCTTGGACCCTAATTCAAAAAGTGTGTGCTTGATCTCTTCTAGTTTCCCATCTCCCTTCTTCAGGCAGCTGCCAAGTTTAACCAGTGGACTGTCCTGTTGCTTTTCTCTCAAACGCTAATACAATGGTCTATGAGATTTGCTCTAAATTTATTTTAAAAATTTTTAGCAATTAGATGAAGAACCCCCTAAAGGGGACCACAAAATCAAATGTTCCTTCTCTTACCCAGTGCAAAGTGACCCCCATTTTTTACCTGCAGAATTAGCCCTCCAATCCTTCAGTAGTTAGACTGGATGTTGTCATGAACTGGTCAGGAACTTATGTTCTCTTTTCATTTCATCTCCTCCTCCACTACTAGGTGCTATTTCAAATCTGAGGATCAAGTTCAAAAGGCACAAATGATATATAGAAAATATCAGAATATTATATGATTGTTGTTATGATAATCTTGCCCCCAGGATCCTAACAATAGTGCCTTCAGCTAAACTTATCAGGCATTGCTTGGACAATGCAAATACCTGTGAATGAAAGTCCCTGTACAAAAACAAAAACAAACAACCTAACCCTGCATTTTCAAACTAGACTTTCTGCAAGACTGATCAACTGATTAGAACTACAGTGATGGTGGAGAGGTTGGAATGGTACAGGTCTAGAGCCTAATTACCATTTATTTTGGATCATCTTTAGCCACATAAATAGGCATTTTTGCCTCCTCTGTTTCTAAGTTAACATCCTGTGAGTCACAAATAAAATCCTTTGGAATGTATTAATGTAACAAAGCTCTAGCTTCCACCAACCAAAATTCTGAGTATTATCAAATAGCATCTGAGGCTTATAGCTGAAATTTCTCTTTTGCTGTTACTGCCTACGTGATGTTACCACTAATGTATTTGAAAAATGTCTAGGTTTATGTCTAGACTTTCCTTGTTCTGTTACAATAAAAATTTTATGAAACTGCTTCCATGTTAGAACTGGAATTCAGAGTAGCCTGAATTTGTGTTCCTGGGCTAAGAACACTCATATTTGCTTTTAGAATAAACTATCTCTTATCCCATTTAAGGTGAGTTCCACTTTTCCATCAACACAGTCTTCCCAGTGGAAAAGGAAGTGAGCTTTTAGTTCTCTCTGAGAAAGACATTTCATAATTTTCTCGTTATTTCTGAATGACACCTGCCTTTGCTGCTCATGTTAGCAAAGTTTTCATCTGTGTCAAAAAAGATAAGGATAGTGCAAAATACACATAACTCAGTCCTCATTCTTATAGTCAGAAATGAGGTAAATTACACCTTATCTCTTTTAACTTTTTTCTTTGTACTATTACGTACCCACCCAGAGTTGTCTCTAGCTAGGCCATGGTACAGGAAGCACACTCAGCCTCCTGTAGGTAAATGTCATGGCAGTGATGGGCATGTGGAAAGTCTCCAGTGCATTATCTGCAAATAAATTCTTTCTTGTTGATCATCTCTTTTCTCAGACTCATATTTAAGGTAAAATGGAATGACAGTGAAGAAAGATGCCTCAGGGACACCAAATATGCTCACATCTTGACTTTAGAATTTTGGATAATCAACTTTTGAGAAATTAGTTTCTGATGTTTAAATCCCTAGGTACATACTGTGATTCTTATACACTAGATACTGTAAATGGCAGGGATAACCACGATGAATGTAAAGCTTAACAAATGGATGTGACACAGCACTCCAAAAGTACAGCTACAAGTCTAGGTTCTCAGATTCTAGTCACCGAATGATCAGACAGTGGTATCCATTCAGTTTTGGAAGAGGAAATACTCTACCAAAATGCCATTTATTTCTTGTTTTGAGAGTGGCAATGTGAGGAGAGGTGGAGCCCATGTGTTGAAATTCTAACTCCTAATGTGACAGTATTATGGTGGTAGCTAGGTCATAGGGGCCCCAGGAATGAGATTTATGCCCATGAGAAGACACTGGACTTGGTTTCCTCCCTGTGCTTTTATCTTTACATACATTATTCATCATAGACACATGGGTGTGGAAACATTTCTTTGCTTCTCTATGAGCACAGTATCTTCTTAGAGGAAGGAAAGTCACAGAGAAAAATAGTGGACTCCTTATCGAGACAGTTCAGGACAAAATATGAGCGTGACATTGAGCTTTCAGAAATTGTCAGTGCATCCACCATGAAACCATGGCAATGAGAAGTGCCAGGTAACACAAAACAACATTTCAATGCTACACAAAGACGTACACAAAACCTCACCTCTTTAAGAGGGCCAATTCACTTCAGTACGTGTAGGCTGCAAATGTGGCAGCTCTCCACCAATTAACTATATCTTTGGCAGGTATCTTTCATAACACTCAGTATTAGGTTTGTTGAGGATATCAAAATCAGAGAATAAAAGACTGTTTCTACAAAGAGAAAAAAAATTTCATTTTTTAGTCAGGGTGTCTCCTTAGTATGAAGTAGAATTAGCCTTTCCCTCTCTAGGAATTTCAATGTCTCTATGGATCTATATTGTGAGCATAGCTGATGTTAGTGAGTTTAGGCTTTGTGGAGTTTTGGCTTCCATAAAATCTTTGTTATATTTTTTATACAGAAGTATGTAGCTAATTATGTTTTATATTATGTTACAATACAGATGTATAAAACACAGACTTCAGGACTATTAAAAATAGACATGCTAGATGAGAGAGAGCACAACACAATTTCTACTCTTTATTATTTTTGTTAAAGGAATGATCAAAGCAGACTTGGGTGGAATGTGAACTTGATAGTTCAAGCACAGCACCTGTACTCATATCAACCACCATTTTGATGCTGATGTCTAAAATTTAATTGACTGATCAAGTTTAATGTTCCCTCCCAACTACGATCAGAGCAAACTTGAGGAACATGTTGAAAGCCACTGGAAGTTGTGCCCAATGTGCAGGGAGCAGTTTCCTCCTGACTACAACCAGCAGGGGTTTGAAAGGCATGTTCAGACCCATTTTGATCAGAATGTTCTAAACTTTGACTAGCTTTTATTATGAGTTAGCACAATTTAACAGTTTAAAAAATCCCCTCAAGTAGACCACTACGGATTAGGAGACTACGAGGTATCACTTTCATGCACTCTTTTCTGAACTTTTCTGATCAAGAGCTTCTTTGAGTTTCATATTATTAGGGCCAGGGTCCATCTTTGACTTATCAGTAAATAGAGTGTTAATTTTTTTAATGTTACTTGATTTAAGAAAAGCTCTTGTGTGTTTATATCTTTATTTTTTCCCCAGTTAGAAAAATGAAAAAATACTCAGGAATTATTTTAATGTTACTGAACTGAAAAAAAATGTATCTTTCGGAATAGTGTTCTAGATTATATAGTAGAATGTTTACAAGTCTGTTGACTTTGTTGATTGAGTATGATTACTAAATATTATGTAATTAAAAAGCATTGATCATTTAAAAAAACATGAAGTTCACTAAGAAAACCAATTTATTTTTCTTGACAGGGTCTTCCTGTAGTCCAGGCTTGCTTGGAACTCTCAATATAGACCATGTTGGCCCCAAACTCATATAGATCTACCTGCCTCTGCCTCCAGAATGCTAAGATTAAAGGTGTGCACCACCACACCAAACTAGGAAGCCAGATTTTATAAGGATAAATCATATTTTGTAAATAAGGTCATTTATCCTAAATTTTATACTTGTAAGCATGAAAGTCTTGTATTTGTATACTTTTAGTCTGAAATTATATAGTAGGAAATTATATAGTCCAAAACTTCTTAAAAAGGAAAAGAAAGTTATACTATCAAATAAAGTGAAAGAAAAATTCATACATGACACACACAAATGCAGATTTAATTCAGAACAAAAGTAAAAGAAATTATTTTGCTAAATAGTGTAAGCTGTATAGTAAACTGTAGATTGATCTTTTTAATTTTTCTAATAGTTAAATTAAGAAAATTATTTTTATTCCATCTGAAACTCAAGTTGACTATGGGCCCAAAAGTCTAAATTTAGATGACTGCTCCATAGATCTCTGAAGGAGCCTGTGATAATTAATTTAATGAAACACATTCTCACAAGCTATGGCAATAAATAAATACATGGTAGTTTCCCACTCTGAAAATTAATATTATCAATACTTGGAAATTTTTAAAAATTTACTTTCATCATATTCATCACTAACTCTCCCCAGATACTCCCGCTTCCTTATCCCCCCAATTTTGTGTCCTCACTTTTTAAAAATCCATCAAATCCAATTTGTACAACTCATATTCTTGTATCAACTGGAGAATAAATGACCAAGCAGGCACCACATCCTTAAAGAAACCTGACTCTCCTCTCTCAGCATTTATCAAGTACCAGTAGATTTTCAGCTAGTAGTAGACTGATACCTATGCACTCCCTCCATGCTGAGATTTTGTCTGAATTGATCTTGATCAGGTTTTCTGGATGCTTTAACCACACTGGGACTTATATGTACAGAGGCCCTTTGTGTTGGGAAAAAAATGTTTCATTATAGTTATCAACCACCTTTTGCTCTTAAAATCTGTCCTCCCCCACTTTGAAAGTAGTCCTTGAGACAGGACAGGAGTGTGATGTACATATCTCACTTGGGCTGAGCATCTTGCGGTATCAAATTTTTTTATACATTGACAAGTTATGGGTCTGAGTTAATCAGCATCTACTGCAAAAGGAAGCTTCTCTGCTGAGGACTGAAAATGCACTATTATTTGGGTATAATGATAAGAAATCAGAAATCACTTTAGTACTATGTCCATTTAGAGGAAAAATAGAAGTAATTTATCTCATGGTGTCTATGACCTATCTAGCCATAGCTTTTTGGACCTGATAATGGTGCCAGATACGGTTTTCATCTTGAGAGTGGAACTTAAATACAATCAGAAAGTGGTTCATTACTCTCAAGACAGTGAAGTTACTGTTGTACAACTAGACACATCTTGTCAGTCTACTCATTATTGTAGTTTCAAAGGTTAACAGGTGTGTAAAATTGTTGATTACTTTTCTCTTATAATACTGGTAAGAGCAGAAGATAGAAACTGGCTAGGCAGTTTAAGATAAAAAGACCCCAAAAGAAAATGATCAGTTTCTCTTCCCAACAGAGAGCTAGAAATTCCTTGTACCTGCCATTAACCTTGCTCATACCTGAGGCCATAGATGCCAGAACTTTCGAATCCAAAGATCTCTCTGGTTCTACCACAGCCAGAGGCTGAGGAGGCTTGTAAGGGGTCTGGTTTTTCCCTTATTTGAGAGCTGACTAGGACTTCCTTAGAGGGACATGGACACTTCAAATAAGGAAGTAATACTATGTTCCTTGGAAGGCATGCTGAGGATGTGACCAGGACCTTGAGGGACCTGGACACCTAGAATGAGAACTGGACTGACCAGCTCATCTCCCTCCCCTCTCTTCCCGTCACCAAATCCTTATTAACTCTTAGGGGATAAAGTTCAGTGGTATCCTATTCCCGGGGACTCCTTCTGCTGTACAGGAGCTCTGCTTCTCTATCCCAAGCTCTCTCTAATAAATACTCCTTTCTAAAGCTCACCCTCTGTGGTCCGTGAATTTCATTCTTCGAATTCATGACACAAGAACCGAAAGCTTCTGGCTTGAGGTGGTTTTGGTGGCCATTGAGTTTCTGGGAACCTAGCCTCTCAAGCTAAGCTAGAGAAAGGCTCCTTTGCTCTCAAAGATACCCTGGAATTCCTGTATCAGTATCGAGTATAACACCATTCAGCACTGTGAAAACTCCTTAGAAAGGATGGAGATTTGAGGCCAGTACCAACTGAATTTCTCCATGTCCTAATTTCAAGTATGTGGCATCTTCGTCTGTAAGGTTTTTCCATAGTGTTCTGGACAGTAAACAAGAGCGATGGCAACATTCAGTGCTTGGGGATGACTTATGGAATCCCCTTGGCCACCAGCTCCAAAACCAAACTGTCAAACCATTCTTTACACTGGGCTATTTGTTAGCTTGTGGTGTGTAGTAGGTGCATTTTCCATCTATGATAAGGTAAGTCCATTTAAATTATTTTTGAGGCCATTGTAAATGGGTTTGTTTCTCTGACATTTTTCTCAGAATGTTTGTTGAGGCTATACATGAAGGACATTGCTTTATGTATGTTAATTTTATATCTTGCTGCATTTCTGAATGTGTATATCAACTCTCCTAATTTATGGTTAGGTGTTAAAGAGGCTTTCATGTACAGAATCACTTCATCTTCAAAAGAATGTTTTTACTTTTCTTTCTCATTTCTACCCCTTTATTTCCTTCATTTTTAGTTTCTCTATTTAAGACTTCACACCCTATATTGATCAGGAAATTAGGGAGTGGAAATTCTTGCTGTATTCCTGATATTAGTGGAAATTCTTTGAGAGTTTTTGTTTTTGTTGTTTAATATTATTATCACTGTGGGTTTGTTGTTTATTGCCTTTATTATGGTGATATATGTCCCCTGCCTCCTTGATTCTCTATGACTTTTATCATGAAGTAAGTTTGGATTATACTGAAAGCTTTCTCTGCATCTCAAGATATGATAATGTCATTTTTGTCCTTGTATCTTTGATTGTGGTGGGTAACATTGACTAATTTATGCATGGTATACCCTTATTTCGGAAGAAACTGATTAATCATAGTGGATAATATTTTAAGTTTACTCTTTAATTTGGTTTTCAAATATTTTATGGAGAATTTTTGTGCCTATGTCCACTAGAGAGATTGTTCTATAATTTTCTCTTTTTTATTGGTTATTTGCCTGGTTTTAGTATCCAGATAATAGTAACTTCATGAAAACAACTCAGAAATATCCCTTGCTTTTATATTTTATGGAATAATTTAGGAGTATTGGTGTTAATTGTTTAACAGTCTGGTAGAATACTGCCTTGTATCCATCTGGCCCTTATCTGTTTTGTTGCTCTTGTTTGGAGATTTTTAATTACTACCCTCTTCTAACTGACTCTTATGATTGTATTTAAATTATTTATGTCATCTGATTTTAACTTTGGTAGATACAATATATTGATATTTCATACATTTCTTTTAGGTTCAGATTTTAAGTGTTTTCAAGGAATACAGATTTTAAAGTAACCACCAATCTCATTCTCTGAACATCCAGGGTGTCTGTAATAATTTTTATTTTATCATCTCTGATTTTATTAATTTGTATCCTATCACATTTTCCTTAATTTGGCTAAGTCTTTTCAATCTTATTATATTTAGCTCTTTATTACATTTATACTTTGTACTGTTTTGTGGGTTGTTTTTGATTTTATGCTTCCCTCTTTCAGGTCGTATTTTGATTATCTCTTCCCATCTACTGTTTTGAGATTTTTGTTTGTTGTTGGTTTTCCAAAACCTTCTTGTTCGTCATCTAGTTTTTAATATGAGATGTTTTTAATTTTTTGTGCCACCCACTTAGTGCTATAAATTTTCCTCTTAAAACCATGTTCTTTGTGTCCCTTAGATTTTGATGGATTTTCCAATTAATTTGTATGAAGTATATTTTCTTATCTCTTTTGACTAGTTTTGGATTGAATTTCATTTTGTCAGATATTAGAAAATCATGGTTTGTGAGGAACTTCCTGTTTACATGATAAAACACCACGAACAAAGAGTTTGTGGAAGGAAGTTTTCACTTGGCCTGTGTTTCAAGGAATAAAAGTCTTTAATAGCAAGGAGGAATGGTGGGAGAGGTGGCAGAAACACTCTGAGCACTCAAATCTTGCACTTGTGCAGGAGGCAGAGAGCAACAAGATGGAAGTGGGCAAGACTATGAACTATCAAGCCCCCCCCCCATGAGGTGCTGCCTTTATCATGGACACACCTCCTAAAATTTCCATGACTCTGCCCAAACAGTGCCAACAACTGTTGCCAAGTATTCAAATTCTTAGGACATATGGGAACATTCCTCATTCATACCACTTGTATTCCACTCCCTGGCCCCCATATGTTCATGGGCATATTATAAAGTAAAATGCACTTTGTCCAACTTTAAAAGTCTCCATCATCCTTAGACTCTCAATACTGTTCAAAAGTCCAAAGTCTCTCCTGAGACTAAAGGCAATTGCTTAACCATAAGCCCATACAAAATTAAAAAAGTCAAAGTTGATACAACCAACATACAATGGCACATTCCCATTCCAACAGGAAGGAATGGGACATAATTAGAAAATATGGGAACAAAACAATACCAAAAATCAGCAAGAACAAGTTCTGTAGCTCCATCACCAGTGTCTGGGATTTTAACGTCAAAGGGCTTATATGCTTTTGCTCCTCTAGTTTTGTTGCCTGCAACATACATTTCTCTCTTGTGTTGGTTCTACTCCCGGTGGCAGATTTCTCTCAGTTCTGGAGTCTCCAACATCTTGCTTCTTTACCACATATAAGTCTTCACTTTCACAGCTTAATGCAATGCCCTAAAGAACTATTTGGCGCACTGTGGACTCCTTCTGTTAATAACTCCACTTTTATAATCTGCTTGGCCTTAGTGACTCCTGAATCCATGGAGGAAGAATAGATGACCCACTTGGTCTTGCATTTCTGATGCCTCTAAAGCCAGCAATAAGTAACAGACACTGACAAGTTAGGTTGCCAACTTTTTCTCCATGGGTCACATTTGCAGCTGCTTTTGAATGTTGTGTTTTTTTTAGGAGCAGAAACTCCTCAAATGTTTTTATTCTGGAAGTTGGAAGCTTAACTGGGTAAGGTCTTTCCTAAAGGGCACTCTTTGTATTATATAGAGCAGGAGACCTCTCCTTAGTAGCTCAATTCTCCTTAACAATAATACCATTTCTTCCAGGATATGTCTTGGCTGCAACATTGAGTTTCATAGCCTCACCATATGTACATTTTTATTTCTTTCCATGATAGTTCTCTAAAACAACATGGTCCAGATCTTCACAGCAACATTTCATTCCTGGTACCAACTTTTGTATTAGTTAATTTTCTGTTGCTATGATAAGACACCTTGACCAAAACAACCTAAAGAAGGAGTGGTTTATTTGACTTATAATTCTAGATGAATAAGACTCCAACATGGTAGGCAGGCATGGTGGCAAGGCAGCTGAGTCAGGAAACTGATTGCTTACATCTTCAAGCACACATGGGAAACAGAGAGGCAAGCTGGAATTGGGCATGGTTATGAACTCACAAAGCCAGCCCCCAGTGACATGTTTCCTCCAGCATGGCCAAACTTCCATGATTTCCATGATTCCAAACTTCCAAATGTTCCATGATTCTACCTAAACAGCACCTCCGACTAGAACCAAGTATTCAAATGCTTGTGGCCTTTGGAGGATATTCCTCACTCAAACCACCAAACAAGGCCTACTTATTTCTTTTTTAAGAAAATTTATTGAGCCTTTGTACATTTCATGCAATAGTTCTTAACAAAAATTAGAACTCCACTATACCTGTTAACTACTATCCAATCAAACATTGGTACCCAGATGTCCTCCAGTGTAATTTCATCCACTTGAGTCTAGTCAGCCTATCTAGGGATCATAAGAAAGGCATACTTTCCCTCATCCAGTAGTAATCAGTCTCCAATAGTTCCCAATTTAGGGCCAGCCCATCACCCATTTCTCTCACTCCACTCTGGGCCCTTGTTTGAGTTGACCTGGGTCCTGTGCTTAATGCTATTATTGCCACAAGTTCACATGTGCAAGCTTCCAGTGGCTGAAAGTCTATGCTTCTCTATGTTTATGAACCAGCCCCAGCTCTTAAAATCTTTCCACCTTCTCTTCCACAATGGTCTCTGAGCCATGGATGGGTGAGGTTTAATATAGGAGTCATATTCAGGGACACACATTCTTCACTCTCCTATTCTTTAAAACCTAGACTGCTGTGATCTGTGTGCATCACACTGCTGTATAAGGAAGCTTCCCTGTTAAGAGTTGAAAGATACACTAGTTTTCTCTCTACCCCTCGTTCAGCTCTGCTACATGAACTTTAGCTGTAGAGGATCAACTGTAGATTGTGGGCATCTCTCAGACATATATTCTCTGTGTCTGATCAGTTGGGGGATTCTTCAGTAACCTCCATCTGTTGGAAAAAGACGCTTCTTTGATGAGTGGTGTACAGTATGCTTGTCTGTAAATATAAGGATCTGTATTTAGCATATGGTAAGAATTTCATTTGTCTAGAGATATGACAGAGATAGAGTGTTCTCTAGGATCTGTGTCCTCTCTGGCCATATGTAATGTATTTGACTGTGTTTACAGTGCTATCCTTTCATTGAGAGTACTTTAAGTTCAATTAGATAGCTGTTGATTACTCCTAGATAACAGTACAACTACTGCACCAATAAAGGTAGTTTGCTCTGCCTGTTGTTGTGATTATTGGGGCTGGTTTGGATAACTAATTGATTTTCTCCCTTCACAGTTTACATATTATCATCTAGCTTTATGACAGCTAAACATCAGGTAAGAGACATCCAGTTCAGTTCCTGCTTCATTAAGTCCTATATCTGAAATATGTCCTGTCTTTAGCAGTGGGATCTTATGTCCTAGTTCTGGGAGATAACCAAAAGCTCTGGCAGTAGCTTGTGTTATTTTGGGAGACTCTTGAACCACTTTCACCAACCATTCAAAGGAAGGTCTCTCCTGTCTGACACTATGTCCCTTTCCCTATAGTCCCCAGGTATGCATATGCATTAATGTTCAGACATAGTATGTGCAGTTCTCAGGGGTTTCAAGGCATCACAATTCCCTCTGAGTTCCTTAGCCCCCTGAGATCCATTCATCTCTACTCTTTCTACCTTCCATTCAACCTCCCTCCCTTCTTCCCAGTCCCAGTACCCCCATTATTCCCACCTTCCCCTCAATAATACCCACATCCCATCATCTCCCCTCTCCTGAGTTCCCTCCATCCCAATCTTGGCCCCATCTGTCCTTCCCCCTTCCCCTCCCAGTCAAACTCTCCCACTCTCCCCCCATAACATGTGTTCACTACTGTCCTCCTCTTTCAGGTTGTTTCTTTCCCTTTACCTCTGTGTATCCTTTCCATTTTCCTGGTTTCTGCTGTTACATCAGGACACATACTCACATATAAGGAATTGGTGCTACAAACTGCAACTAAAAGAGAACATAGGTCACTTGCTTTTCTGTGTTTGTGTTATTTCACTTAGCATAACACTCTAATTTTATCCATTTACCCGAACATTTCATAATTTCAACTTTTCATACTGCTGAGTAGGACCCCATTGTGTAAATGGACCACATTTTCCTTATTCAATCATCAGATGAGGGACATTTAGGTCGTTTATATTTCTTAGTTATTGTGATGATAGCCACCACAGACATGAATGTACAGGTATTGCTATAGAAGGATGAGTTCCTTTGCACATACCAAGGAGTGGTATAACTGGATCTTATGATAGACTCATTTTTAGTTTTTTGAGAGTTCTTCAAAATGCTTCACATAGTAGTTGCACAATTTTTCATTCCCACTAGTGTGAATGAGCTTTCCCATTTCTCTACATCTTTGCTAACATTTGGTGTTTTAGTCCTCTTGATCTTAACTAGTCTGACTGGGGTAAGATGGAACATTAATGTGGTTTTTATCTTTATTTTCTAATTACTAAGAATATTATACATTTTTAAGGTGTTTCTTAGCCATTTTTATTTCTTCATTTGAGAACTCTCTGTTCATTTCTATAGCCCACCTTTCTATTGTGTTGTTTTTATATTTTTTTGTTTCTTTGTTTTTTGAGTTTACAGTAACCTCAGAAAATAATTAGAAATAAACCTAACCAAAGATGTTAATGATCTCTACAATGAAATTTTAAAAAACTTTAAAGAAATAGATAAAGGAAGACATTAGGAGGTAGAAAGAACTGCCATGCTCATGAATTGGTAGAATCAATGTTGTGAAAATGACCATCTTACCAAGAATAATCTATACATTCCTTGAAATGCCAATCAAAATACTCACCACATTTTTCACAGAGCTAGAAAAAAAAATCAGCCTAAAATTCACATGGAACCACAAAAGACCCCGGATAGCCAAAGCAATCTTGGGCAACAAAAATAATGCTGAGGGGATCACCATGCCAGATCTCAGATTATATTGCAGATATATAGTCATAAAAACCACATGGTACTGGCACAAAATAAATACATGGATCAATGGAACAAAACAGAAGACCTAAACATGAATGCATACAATTTCAGACAGCTAATATTTAACAAAGTTACCAAGAACACACAATGGAGAAAAGACAGCATCTTCAACAAACGGTGTTAGTAAAACTGGATCTCCACCTGTAGAGATGGAGAAATTGGACCCTTGTCTTTCACCCTGCAAAAAGTCAACTCCAAATGGATCAAAGACGTCAATATAAAACCTGAAACTCTGAAACTGATAGAATAAAACATAGGCACTACCCTCTAAGATATAGGAATAGGAAATGACTTTCTAAATCAGACAAGCTCAGGCATTAAGGCCAACAATTAAGAAGTGGGAACTCATTATGCTGCAACACTTCTGTCTATATATATGACCTATGTGTTTCTGGATTTCATTTATTTGGAATATCTTTTCCTTACTTTTATGTAATTTGGAGTTTATCATTAATGATAAGATTTATTTCTTGATGATAGCAAAAATCTGTATCCCATTTTCTAATTAAATCTCTTCATCTGTGTAGTATATTTTATTGAGGATCTGAGATTTTTAATTATTATAGTTATTATTGAACACTGTGTTCATTTTGTTTCTATGGTATTGTTTTGTCAGACCTCTTGTTTAACTGACCTAGGATTATTTCTTGTTTTCTTTTGTATATGTTTATCCTTCTTCTTAGACTGAAATATTTCATCTATATTTTTTGTAAAATTGTCTTAAGTGGTCTTAAATTGCTTAAATCTCTTTTTATCTTGGAATAGACTTTTCTCCTTTGATTATCACTGCTAGTCTCCTTTGAAAAATCATGGGTTATTCTGATGGGTCTGAGTATATATGTGATTTTGTCTTCACTCTTGCAGCTTTCAATATTGTTTCATTGTTCTGTATATTTGGTGTTTTGATCATTATGTGATATGGGGAGTTTCTTTTCTGGTTCAGTATATTTGGTGTTCTTAAGCTACTTCCATCTTGATTGGCAAACCTTTCCTTAGATATTAGAAGTTTTCTTCAATGATTTTTGCCAAACATTTTTTCTGTGCCTTTAATGCTGGCTTCCACTTCTTCTATACTTATGATTAAGGCTTTTATCAGAGTGTCACAGAGTTTTTGCACGTTCAGTTCCTGAGATTTTTGTTTTGTTTTATTTCTAATTTAGCACTTTCCTTGATTGTGTAATCCAATAGATCTATATTGTCCTCGTGTATCCATGTTCTCCCTTCTACAAAATCCATTCTATTGGTGAGGCTTTCCACTGCGTTATTTACTTCTGTCTCTAGTTTTCTTGTATTGAGTATTTTCTTAAGTATTTTATTTATTGTTTTTACTTTATTTGTATGTGTGTATTGCCTGCATGTGTGTAAGTGCACCCATGTCATACAATGACCACAGAGTCAGAAAAGGGTGTTGGATTCCCCTGGAACTGGAGTTAGGGATGTTTTTTATCCATCATGTGGGTGTTGGAAATTGAACCCAGGTCCTCTGCAAGAGCACCTGGTGCTCTTAACTGCTGAGCCATCTCTCCATACTGAGTTTTACGAGATCTCAGTTTGGCTTTTCACCAGACATTATATTTCTTTATAAAATTCCATTTTTACATCTTGGATTGTTTTCTTAATGTCATGCAACCCTTGTTCTAGTTTTCACTGTCTTCTGTCTGGAATTCATGAACTTTGAGTTCTTTGAACATATTTTTGGTTGCTATTTTGAAATCATTCTTATGAGTCACCTAAGTTGCTGATCTCAGGCAACATTGGGGTGGGAGTACTAATTCCAGGAGTTAAGTCATTGTCTTTGATTATTTATGTGGTTTGTTTTTTCAGTGGGAACTAGTCATCTGGAATTGAGTCATTGGCATACATATGTGGCATCACTTTTTGTCTGGATATTCATATCTTTATTTGTTGTTACCCAAATTTTTAGGTGCTGGACCAACTGAATGGTGGGTACTTGGATTTTAGACTTAGTGCAATTCTGTCCTGATATAGATTTGAGTATCAGATTTTCTCTCAGCACAATCCAGAATAAGTGGGCTTCAGAGGAAAGCTTCAATAGTCTTTTAAAAATATTTTATGTATTTATTTTAATTTTATGTGTATGAGTGTATTGCTTACATGTATGAAAGAGCACCCGTGTCATGCAATGCCTATGGAGGTCAGATGAGGGCATCAGATCCCATGGACCTGGGGTTACAGACAGTTGTTAGCTGCTATATGGTTGCTGAGAGTCAAACCCATCCTCTGCATGAACAACCAGTGCTTTTAAACGCTGAGCCATCTCTCCAGCCCCAGGATCCTTCAATAATCTTAAAAATTCTTGATGATGACCCCCAGAAGTCTGTGGAACGTTTACTGGGTTCTTCTATAGGTGGCTGTTGGTTGGCAAAGACTGGGCTCACAGTGGGAGTGAGTGATACTCCCTGGAGGTCAGGCAGGTGACATCAGGTGACAGGAGTTGGGGTGAAGGCAGAGCTGGGGATCCCTATTAAGGTTTGAGGTCATAGAACACAAGTAGGCAGAAGGATTGATTCTGGGAGTGCCTACCAAGATTTTTGGGTGGTCATAGAAACCACATGTTGGGTGTAGTGTTAGCCAGATAGGAAGACAGGCTTTGGGAATGCCAAACTATGATCAGGGTCTCAGGAAGCCACATGGTCCCAGGCAGTGGTGAGTGTAGTGGGAGATAAGCAGTAGCCAGGCTCCAGTTCCCTACTTTTTGATGAATGAGACAATCTATAGAAGATGGTTAGGATATAGTTTAGAAAGAGGGAATATATTATTAAGCACTATGAAATAGTCTCGTTAATACTTTATGATTTTCAAGATGACATAGTTAACTAGGAGGAAGGGCAAGGATGGTATACTTTTTCTACCAGTGCATTAGAGACATTTACTGAGTTAGTTCTCAATGAAAAGTTAAACTTATGATGAAACAGACTGATGTGAAAATATCAGTGCAACAGCTAAATACTTCACAAGGCAGGTGTTTGCCTTTGATCTACTACGTGGAAAGCTTCTGTTCAGGTTGCCAGCAAAATAGTCATAGGGTGAAGTTGCTACTCTTTCAAGCCTAACAACCTGAGTTCTACACAAAAGAATTAAAATAAAAGTGGCAGGAGAGAACTGATTCCCAAAAGTTGTCTTCTGACAACTGGTGCATCTGTCCCTACACAACATAAACACACATAAAGAAATAAATATATAAATAAATAATAACTATTTTTAAAGAAATCTATTCATGCTAGCTGAGGTCATTTAACCCTCTCAGCTTGCTTATAATTTAAAACAACCTTT
>NW_008329335.1:1425063-1447563 GCF_000622305.1 Nannospalax galili
TTCAAAAAGAAAAATACATCAGAGCATGCTAGATTATTTCTAAATAAAATATATCAATTTTGATTACTAAATTTTCAAAAGCAAAATTATTAAACTTTTATGACATTGTTATAATCCTTTATAAACCAAATAGACATAATGCAATCACGGGAACTGGGAAATAAAACTTTCTCTTAGTTATGAAGAAGGATAAAGCATCAGTGTGGTTTTTGAAGACAGAGGGTGACTCTGACTAGCTGTTTAATTCTCCAATGTAGGTATGCTGGATAGTATCAGTTGTCAACTTGACACACCTGGGATGAGGGACTCCCAAAAGAGGTATTTTCTCTCTCATTTTGGCCTGTGACCATGTCTGTGAGGCATTTTCCTGATTGTTGAGTGATTTGAACAAGCTTAGCCAACTGTGGGTTGGTAATCACAGTTTGCACAAGAAAGCAGGCTGAGTACAGGCCAGAGGAGCAATCCAGGAAGCATCATTCCTTTGGCTCCTGCCTCCAGGATGCTGCCCAGAGCTCTTGCCCTAGCTTGCTTCCATGATGAACTGTATAGGATGTAAGCTAAATAAACCCTTCCCTCGTGAAGTTGCTTTTGATCAGTGTTTTATCACAACATTAGGAAATCAAACAGGACAGAGTTGATACGTGAATCATGAGATATTACTGTGATGGGTATTGTCATGTTCTTTGGGGGAGGATTGTGGAAGGTTGTGAAGCCTTGGACCAGAAAAGCCATTGAGTGTTTGGAGCTTATTGGCCTGTTCTGTGGAAGCTTTAAAGATAATAGTGAGAGAAATGTAGATGATGGAGGACTGGATTGTGAACTTTCAGAGTTAAAAAAAAAAAGACTATATTGGTCTGTGTGATATATTTTGAATTCAGAACGTTTGGAAGTCAAACCTTTTGTACTTTCCTGGGGCAATTGATGTTGGACAGTTGGGACTCAAAAATCAATTGTGATTAGTAAGAGACCAATATCATTGATGTGAAAAAATTTGGGACGTATTTCTCTAGGGTTATCACACAGAAGCTGTGGTCCAGATGGTGCTAGGGTTGAATCTCAAACTAGAAACTGAATTTCATAATGTTAAAGGGTTTCCCAAGTGGTAATGGTTTTAAAGACATGAGAGGGTCATGATGAGAATCTGAGGCTTGGTTCCATGTGAGTTCAGGAGCAAGTGCTTTGGTGAAGGTACAGTCTAAATTGTAGTGACACAGTAGAGATGCCAGGACTGTGAGTTGACCACAAAAGACAGTGGCAGATGTGGCATAGAGCCACCCTGAGTCTATGAAATAAACTGTGGGTGCCATAGATGGCAGAGCCAAGAAAATTGGACCAGCCCAACCTTTTGGAGTCCAGAAGATTGTGAATGAATCCTAGATGTCAGACTTTGAAATGCACTGCTGGACTTTATTTTTGCTTAAATATGACCTGGTTCTTCCCTCTTGATATAAGACAGTATGTATCTTGTTTTGGATATTACATGAACCACAGTTCAGAGAATTTTAAAAGAGACTTTGAGCTTTCAAAGTGAATTTAAATCATTTTTAAGGACTGTGGGACTTCTGTCTAAAATGGATATTTTTATGGAGGTTCTTTGCATTTCACATAATAGATCTTAATCAAATTTGAACTCCTTCCCCTTAATACTCCCATAACTCCCGCACACTGGATTTCATGCATTCTGTCATATATATTAAATCCTATGCAGTCAAACATTTGTAACCAGATGTCTCTTGGTGCGAACTCATGCACTGGAGTCTAGTCAGCCTATCTCGAGTCACTTCCTTCAAAAATATCTATACTCCCCCACCCAGCAGCAATCAGTTGCCAATAGTTCCTTGGCTAAGATTGGGGCCTGTTGCCCTTTTCCCCGGTTCTATGCTGAGTTTTGGTCAGATTGAGTTAGCATGGGTCTTGTACATGCTGTCACCACTGTTACAAGTTTATATGAGCAAGACGTGAGAGCCTTTGTTTCCTTATGTTTATGTACCAATCATGGCTTTTGCTATTTTCCTGCCCCCTCTTCTGCAATGGCCTTTAGCCATGGGTGGGTGAGGTAAAATATAGGAGTCTTATCCAGGGACATGCAACCTGAAGTCTCTTATTGCTAAAACTTGGCCAGATGTGGCCTTCTGTGTGCATCCCACTCTGTTATATGAGGAAGCTTCATTGGTGAGAGTTGAGGGATGTATAGTTGCTCTATGCCCATGTTCCATTATGTTTCATGAGCTTAGGTATAGGGTTTCCACTGCAGATGTGTCACCTAGAGTTGCGTGTCTCTTAGACATTTATTCTGTGTGTGTGACCAGTTGCGTAACTCTTTAATAGTCTGCATCTATTGCAAAAAGAAGCTTCTCTGATGATTGTTTACATTATAATCGTGTGGTAAATATAAGAATGCTTATATTGCATACTGTAAGAAATTTATTTTGTCTAGAGATATGACAGAAATAGGGTTTTCTCTAAGATCTATGATCCTTCCAGCCATGTGTATTTGGCTATATTTACAATGACACCCATGAGTTCCCTCCCACTGAGAAAGCTTTAAGTCAAATTAGATAGCTGTTGATTATGTCTAGATAAAAGTACCACTACTGCACCAACAGAGATAGTTTGCTGTGCCAGTCCTTGTTGTGGTTATGAGGCTTTAAAGGCATGTTGGGCCATTGATTTATTTTCTCCCTTAGCAGCCTGCATGACACCTTCTAGAACTATGAGACTAGTCTTCAGGGAGGAGGATTCCAGGTCAGTTCCAGCTCCATTGCTCAAAGTCCTGTGTCCGAAGGATGTTCTATTTTCAGGTATAGGGTCTTACCTTCAAGTTCTGGTAGGTAATCAAGGCCTATGACAATAGCCTGTGTTATTTTGGGAGTCTGATCCTAAAAGCAAGAGAGAGTCCTCCTGTCTGGCACTGTTTCTTGTTATATAGCCTTCAGGTATACATGCATTCATGTTTAGATCTTGTCTGTGTGTTTTTCAGGATGTTTTTGAGTTAATACATATTCCTCTGGCTTTTTATGCCACCTAAGCTTTATTTACTCTCTCTCTCTCTCTCTCTCTCTCTCTCTCTCTCACCATTATCCTCCCTCCCCAGTTTAAGTACTCCCATTTTCCCCTTGCTATTTCTTGTCTCCTATTATCCCCCCTCTCTTGAGTTCCTTCTTCCCCTTTACCCCTATGGTTCCTTGTATGTCCTTCCCTCCTCCCTTCCCTGTTCAATACCCCCTTTCCCTCATTTTCTCCTTGCAACATCTCTGGGGCTTTTAAGTTTGTACTGTGTTTTTATATAGTGATGTTAATATTAGCATGATTTCTTGGGGACAAGAAACAAAAAGGTTATTGTTTCATAGTGAAATGTTTGTGTATCAAGGTGACAAGGATTCGGTTTTCTGGATAACTTCAGCTGTCAATTTGACACACCTGGGAAGAGGAAACCCCATTTGAGATTGTCACCCGAACTCTGGGTCTCCTGCGCCATCAAGCAAACCATATAACATATCTTTATGTGCATTTATTAACTTACAAAGGAATGAGTACCCAGTGCTTATCCCATGCTGTGGCTCAGAGCCCACCATATCAGACCACGCCATGCCAATAGTCACTGCAAGCATTCGCTCATGCTTCTGGGGCCAGTGATATCCCCCCAGGTCCACAAAAGTCAGTTGATTCTGTCCTTCAGCTGCTGCGTGCACGTTCCCTACACCATGCACGCTACCTGTGGCTCACTTCTGTCCCAAGATGGCTCACAGCAGTCCATCAGTCATCCATGCTCCATGGCAGGCCTTGCCCCTTGGAGGAACTAGCCAATTGGGAGACACTCCACCCCTTTCCTCCACTCTTACAATCTCGTCCATTTTCCACTAAAGTCCCTGAGCCTTGGAGGGGGTGACAGATGTAAGACAATCTCTCTTGTATCATGGTGAGATAGTGGCTTCTTGGACCTCCCAGTTAGTCGTCTTTAGGTGGTGGCCATTAATCTATCTCAGTGGTGTTTCTTCTACTATAAAGACAAATGGAAGGAAGTAGACACATTTAACAAACATGAGTGTAAATACAAATGCCTAGAAGATCTCCCAGTAGGTGTATTATACTCATTAAACAGTATACTCATGATGGCTTCTCCACTAGGGCTTGTAGCCTGTCTCGACGCAAAGCATTGGCCTGGTCTACAGCACCAGATGTGTATTCCAACCCTAGGAGTGGGCCTTATCCAATTAGTAATTTATCAGTTGTACGTGTGTTGGTTGAGACATTATTGCACTTGCAGGTATTGCTTGGCAGATCCATAGTGTGCAGCATGTGGGGTCCACCGTTGAGTAAATTATAGGGGATCCTTTCTTCCCCAACCATCTGCATAGTGCTTTTTGGCAATATGAACATCATCTATCCAGTGTCACGGAGTTTTTTGGCTTAGTCTCACTTCCATCTCTTCTTCTTCTCCTGCGCTCACAACATGGAGTGTCTTCAGAAACATGACCTTACAGACTTTTCTAGTGTACAGCTGACATTAATGACAATAGCCTTGGTGAATTGGAGGACCTCTAGGATCTCTCTCTGACCAACAGCTCATAGTGGGGAAACCCACTCCTGGTACTGTAGGTTTTCTTAACAGTTGTATAGTTTGGGAGCCTCTGTCCTCATCTTACCCAACCAACATAAAACTTACAAGAATCTTACAGCTATAGCTGGCCTTTGCTTCTTCAGATATCTTTCAAATGGGTTTTACATCTGTAAAACACTCAAAGGAACATTAATATTATATATTAAATCATAGACAAGGTCTAACACAGCATGTATCACACAGCAGTAAGGTTTTGTCCATTCGTATTAACTGTTTTCTCCATAGATCCTTGTTAGGTACCACAGCATGGGTATGAGGCATTAATTTGGTTAATACACTTACAGGTGTGTCTCCAGTTGTCTGACCCTGCACTTGGGTAAGGAGGCAGGGGGATTCTCCTGTCCCTGATGCACTTGTTGGTTCCTGGAGACAGACAGGCTCTGGGTCTGCCTCCTGACTGTAGCCACATCTGTTATATTACCATTGACCACACCAGGTTGCTGAGGGAGAACTTGGTGGGAAAATCTGCTTCCACCCCTAGTATAGCCTTTATCAGAAGAGAAATGCATATTATTTAATCCTTGGAGATTCTTAACCACACCTTGTACAGTTGTTATCCTTTGAATGTCCTTTCTAAACTGTTCTTCTGGTTTTAAAACCTTCCAGAAACGCCTTAGTACCAAATTTGGTTTACTATCAATTTTTTCTCTGGGGATTTGGGCTTGACATAAGTCTTGCCACATTTGTCTTTGAGTAACCCAGGTGGACCATTTCTTTGGTCTGGTCTTTTTTATGTCCCTTATAGGGTGTTCTGTTATTTTACAGACTCGTTTTACATGCTGGTCAGAATCATTTATATTTGCCAAAGCCTCTCTCACTTTACAAAGGTCCCATCGATCAAAGGGCTTAGTAAAATCATTAAAGCCCCATACCATTCTCTAGGTCCCAGGTGAATTAAGCTTTCTTTCATATCTTTGGTGAACACAGTCTCATCTGGCCCAGTGAACTGGACATCGTATATTGCGTTTCTTATACCTAGTTCTCTTTTATAGTCCTCCAGCCCCTACTAATCATGTTAGCCTCCCTTGGTGACAACCATGTATCTTTAATGCCTTCAACCAGCCACCCCATTAAGGACTACTCCTCCCTGCATTGGCCTACGTTGAACAGCCTATATTTTAAAGATGATTGTGTGGTTATATAACTCAGCTGTGAAGCTTCTGAAGGACTTAGATTGACATCATTTTCTCTCATGTCCCATACTCTCACAAGCCACGTGGCCAGGGCTCCTTGTTTGCATGCTTGTAAGTTTTTCCTAGGTTTAACAGTTATAGCATGGAATATTTCCTAGCTACAGCACAGTTAGCTTTTTTTTTTTTTTTTCCTTTTTACTATTACCTGTCTTTTCGTCTGAGTCCTTGGACCTTACACAAGTGAAAGTGTCCCACCTTTTTTCTCTCTCTGGCTCTGCAAACTGGGTCTTCCAGTTCAGCATTTTGAGCTTTCCCTGCCTGGGGCATATCTTTTATGATGTCAAGTGGCTGCACTCTCTCCCTGGGTGCTCAGTTTTGGTCCAGAGAAGGTAAAAATTTTCTAGCCTTCGGGTAACCTTTAACAAATCTTCACATATCCACAACATATCCCCACCTTTACAACATAGCCGTAGCCCATGCTTCTGCGTGGCTGGCCTCTTTTTACTCCCAGATTTTATAATACACATTGTATAACCCATGTGACTATCCCTAACCCCATTAAGCATATGGGTTTTGATTGGTTTCTCTCCTGGATTTGGGACTCAGAGCCCAGCTGACCTGCCACAGGGGCAGTGGGAATAGCAATGCTTTCTGAGACCCACATCCCCAAGGCTGTGGTTCCTTTATCCAGCCAGACTATGCCAATTTTGTCACCTGAATTCCCTCTGGGTCTCCTGTGCTATCAAGTGAACCATATAACATATCTTTATGTGCATTTATTAACTTACAAAGAAATGAATGCCTAGCGCTGTGCTGCAGCTCAGAGCCCACCATATCAGACCACAGCACACCCATAGTCACTTCTAGCATTCCCTCATGCCTCCAGGACAGGCGATCTCACCCCAGGTCCACAAGAGTCAGTCCATTCTGTCCTATGGCTGATGCACTCACTACCCGTGGCTTGCAGCTTCCATCCCAAGATGGCTCCCAGCAGTCCCTCAGTCATCTAAGCTCAGTGGTAGACCTCACCTCTTGGAGGAACTAGTCAATTGGAAGACAGAGATATTGTCTCTTATCAGATTGACCTGTGGCTAAGGCTGTGAGATATTTTCTTCATTGTTTAGTGATATGGGAGGACGCAGCACACTGAGGTTGGTACGATCCATAGGCAGGTAGTCCTGGTTCATATAAGAAAGCAGGCTGAGTACCAGGTCAGGTGAGCAAGCCAGTAAAAATAATTCCTCCACAGTCTCTGTTTCAGCTCTTGCCTCCAGGATTCCCTGAGCTCTTTCTCTGATATCTTTCCATGATGAACTGTTATCTGTTTGGCAAATTAAACTATTCCTTCCTCAATTTGCTTTTGATCAGTGTTTTATCACCCCAACAGAGAAACGAACTTGGACAGCAGGGTTTTAAATTTACACCATGTGATACTAAATTCTGCAGGATCAAGAATGAATTTGGGAAGATTCTCCACCAAACCATAAACGTGCAATTCCAGCTTCACCAATGTTTTAGTTTTTTTCTCGGTGAAACTTTTAGTGAAATACCCAGATGAGCCTAACTAGACTTCTGACCTGTAAAACAGTGATGTGGATGTTCTCACTTCTTTTTTTCTTTCTTTGAAATAAAAAAAAGTTTTCATTGAATTTTTGTATATTTCATACACAATATCTCAAACAGTCTTAATCATCTTTATACCCCCGTCCGCATTGGCACCATCCCATAGATCCCCACTGGAACCCATATACTCTGTCATCTGTGTTAAGGTCCACTGTGTCAAGTCAGTGTCCCCAGATGTTCCCCAGTTCAAATCTATCCACTGAGGTCTAGACAGCCTATCTAGAGGCCCTTGTTTTAGGAATATCATCCTTTCATCACCCAGCATTAATTGTTTGCCAATATTCCTTCAGCTAAGGTTGGGGTCTGCTGTTCATTTCCCCAGTTCTATGCTGGGTTTTTGTCTGCCTGAGTTTGCATGGGACTTGTATATGCTGACATCATGTTAGCTTTTACTTCTATGTTGGTTTGCTTGGTCAGAAATGGAAAATATACTGTGTTTTTTCTAAAATAATAACTGATACATTAATTAAATAATTGAATTATATTGCAATGAGAAGTTCAGTTATAGAAATCTCAAGGAAAAGAAAAATCACAAAAGTGACCATAGATCTTGCTCTAGAGGTAGGCATAATAATTTTATAGAAATATGGACAAGTCTTGATTTCAGTTCATACTCAAGAGAAAAAGCACATCCTCAAAAGGCTCCATTTACATGTATTATAATCTTTTCATGATTTTATTGTTTCTAGACAACCAAGTATAGATTATATCCCTAAAAGATTGTCTATGGAATGTTCATAAGGAGATTTTAGTCCATTAATTATTCATTTTTCTGGAAGTAAAATGTTTATATATAATAAGTAAAATGTTAAATACTATATAATTTGACAATAATATTTGTCATTGTGATGCAATGTATATGTACCAAGTTCCAGGAGTAGAACTTGATTGTCCTTAATTTATTCCACTCTGTGGTGATTTGGGGAGTCATAACTAGAAACTCGACCTAGAGCTTCTTCGTATGTGTGTGTGTGTATGTGTGTGTGTGTGTGTGTGTATGTGTGTATTATATATATATATATGTGTGTGTGTGTTCATTGTACATCAAGAGTATTGCCTAATAGAATCATTGATAACTATAAAAGAAAGAACATACAAAAGGTTATTTCTTCTAATTTTTTTCAAAGAATATGAAAATGTATTAACTTTGAAGGGATTCCTCAAATACAGGATACTTAGTAAGAAAACAACTAAAATAAATTCTGCATTTTCATGTGTGAACGCTATGGGAAACTGTCTTTTGTACATCATGTAGTTGTGATAAGACATCATACAGACTCCAATATGTAAAAATTGAGTAGAGGGTTGTTTGATTACAATGCACAGTAATCAGATTAAAATACTAATTCTCAGCTCAGTGGAGCCAGAAAACTATTGACATCCTAATGATGTTATCTATTCTCTCATTTCTGTTGCTGGAGGGCTTGCAACCTGAAACACAGGAAGTTCAAATGTTGGTGTTCACATGCACATGAAGTTCATGGTGGTATAATACTTTGCCAGTTTGTGTAAGGTACAGAGAATCTTCCTAATTTCTAAAATCAATTTCCTGTAGTCTAAATATTTTTGCCCTTTCCAAAAATTTGTGTTGGAATTAAACACCTATTGAGACAAGGTTAAATGATGTAGGCTCTACCTTCATTAATCAATTAATTCTGCTGCAGAAAGAGTTGTGAGTTTACGCTCTTCTGCTGTTCACGAGGAAGAGAGCTGTTCCCCTCTGCTAATGCTGTGCTTAAGTGCCATCTTGGAAGAGCAAGCCACTGTAACCAAGTATTGAACTTGTCAGTGCCTTTACTTGGGCCCTCCAGCCTCCTAAACTCTGCAAACTAAATCTGTGTCCTTTCTAAATTATCTAGGTACAATATTCTGCTGCAGCAACATCAGAGGGACTACAGCATCATTTTAAAGAAGGCTCTATGTTGGAGCTGGTCACAAGAGAAATTTCTAAATGACTTAAATAGAAGTTATGAATAGCCATGGCCATTACTCTCAGAAGGACATCTTGGCCAGAGCTGATAAAAGGCAAAGGTAGAAACACTAGCAAGATCCAGTTTGTCTTCATGGTATTGAAGACAGATGGATGCAGGAATTGTAGTAGTCTTTTCTCTTTACCATCCGATACTCTAGATCCAATTTCCCAATTTTACTACTGTGCCTGCTGCCAAATGTAACTCCACAGACAAATTTATTTGTTCTTCTCTAGAAGTGTTTGTTGACATACTGAGACAAGAGGAGGGCTGGTGAGTGAGTGCCCTTCTATTGTTTATTTACTCTCATAGAACTTCTCTGGCTCTTAAACATTGGGAAATATCTTATATGCTCAAGAGTTCTTCATCTAAAACACTCACAGTGATTTGGCTTCCCTGACTAAATTGGACTAATATTACCGATCGATCTTGAAGAACAATATCCATTTTCCTTGGGCCTCATTTCAACAAATGCTCTATCATTCCACATCCCAGAGTCACTCTGTGGACTACACACAGTCAATTGCAGAGGAAATTTCTTGAGTAACTAATGTCAAATTTATATCAATAAAACTCTGGAGAATAGATGTGAGAACTGATTCTGTGAGGGATATACAAGGTAGCAAGGAGCTTAAGGTCAGATATTGCTGGGTTTTCATAAATAAATTCCAGTTGATCAAGCTGGATTAATAGGGAATGGTTCAAATGATTTTCTTGGTTGTTGATTAAATCACAAAAATAGCCCATGTTTATACTGAAGATAGGGAGAGCAAAGGACAATTCGTTAGCTCACTCATTAATATATCCACTGAGGGGACAAGAGAGGCTCCATTAATAATGATAGTGATAAATGTTTTGAATAGTGTCAATATTCTTGAAAGGTACTTTAGTAACTCAGGCTGCCAAGAGGAATCTAAGACTACCTGACAAATGAATATGATGTGATACCTCTGAAGAAGGATGAGAAAAAAAAATATTGATAGAACTAAGGAAACCTGATATAATATGGACTTTAGTTACTAATGTATCAACATTCATTTCTCAGGTCAGAAAAGTATACATTAGAGGTATAAGACAGTAACAATAGGAAAAATGAGGGTGGATAATATGAGGATTGTGTACTCTGATCTTAAATTTTTTTTTTTGTAAATCTAAAACCATTCCAAAATAAAAATGTTTATTTATCAAAATGTACTTTAGGGCTAGAGAGATGGCTCAGCAGATTATAAAGTTCTACTCTTAAAAAACCAGGATTTAGGGATAGAGCAGTGGATAAGAGCAGTGATAGCTCTTATAAAGGGCCAGGGTTTGGCTCCCAACCCACACTAGCAGCAAAGAACTACCTGAAACTCTGGTTCCAGGGGATCTAATGCCTGCCTAGGCAATACATGCATGAGGTACACTTACATATACTCATACACATAAAATTAAATTTTTACCAAGAACCTTAATTGTTACCAAGGACCAGCAATAAATATGGAAGGTGTCATCCACAAAAAGGACTTCTTAGTTTGTACTAGAACAATGAGATTTGAGCTGGCAGAAATAATTTTTTTCCACTTAATGAAAAATATATTATTTTGGTTTACATTGGAAGTAAAATTTTAAGTATCTAACTATAAAAAAGTCTGTGGTGGTTTTAATGAGAATGTCCCTGTAGTCTCCAAGAGTTTGGACATTTTGTCCTCAGTTGGTGGCATTGTTTTAGGAGGTGGGGCTTTGCTGGAGGAAGCACTTCAATGGGAGTGGAAATGGAGATTTGCTAATCCTTGTCAGATTTCCAGTCTCTTTGTTTTGATGTGCCTGCTGAAAGATGTGATCTCTCAGCTCTCTGCTCTGACCACTTCTGCCACAGTGCTTCCCCAGCTCTAATCCCTCTGGAATCACAGGCCAAATAAACACTTTCTTCTATAAATTGCCTTGATTGTGGTGTTTTATTGCAACAGAAAAGTAACTAAATCATGGGCAGTGTAATACCCAGCAGAACCACACAATGATGCAGTGCTTGAAATCTAGACTGCTTTGAAGGTATTTAGTTACATATGGTGTCTCTGCTTTAATGGACAATTCTCAAAGGTCCATAAAATACATATAAGAGCACAGAGAAACAAATAAGAAGTTGTGGCTAATAATGCATCATCTTTACTCATCAAGTTTTATTTACTCTTTTATTTATTATTTTATTTTGTAGTGCTCAGTATTGAATCCAAGACTTTATGCTTATTAGGCAAGTTTTCTACCACTGAGTTATATTCCTAGTCCAGAAAGTTAAGTTGATGATTTCTCAAAATCATGATACCAGAATAAGCTAATCTATCCAAGAATTTCTAAGTGAAACTTTTTGATATATACTAGAAATATCAGGAATTGTCATCAAAATGTCCTTATGAATTTCTCAAATTTAAACAAACTCATCATTCAAGACACTTTTAGTGTCAACATGAAATTTAAATATCATTCATTATTGTATGTTGACTGTGATAAATATAAATTTCCAAGTCACGGAGTCTGAACTGTTAAAGGTAACTGGGGTTTGTCCCACATGTATCTACAGAGATCTGTTGATGTCATGAACATATGCTATCTAAATATCAAGTATGTAGGAGTCACACAGAATCATACATATACTTGCCATTGTTGAAGAAGCTGCATGTCCTCTACTGCCCACTCAGTCTTGTAATCTTTCAAGTGGTTTCTGAAGCCATTGGAGATCCTAAGAGTACAACACAATCAGAGTCAAGGGAAAAACATTTAGTAATGGTTTGATTTATGGATTCTTAAAATTGATATTTTTAATCAGTGTAGTTCTCAATAAGTATTACTAAAGATAGTGTACTTTATTCTTTAAGCAAGAATTTTAGCTACTCAAAGAGTAGAGCATGAAAAGTCTTAGAAATATGTTTAAAATAATCATAATTTTGAAATTTCTGCCAATTTCTGGGACTACTAATATATTATTCCTGGCTTTCTAAGAGTTACATGCTAGGAATTTGAAAACATTGAAAAATGAAATTTTTCACTATATGTTGTCATTCTAAAATGTATAATTGTTAATAAATATATGTATTTTGTTTTAATATAATATTTTAAATGATATTTTCACCTTACCTTGCCTGAAATGCTTCCTTTGAAAGAGCTACAAAATGTTCTAAAATTTTACTTCACTTCATCTCTTTTCATATAGCATTACCTCAGGGCAGGAACTCCATTATAAGAAGGATATTCTCTTATTGAAAAAGTCTTGATCTCACAGAAAATAGAAGTACTTAATGAGGGCTTCCTCATTGTATCAGCTAGGCAACAACACCCACCCTGTGCACTTAGATTGCTGTCTTACAGCATGAAATATGCACTGTCAATTAGTGAAGATACTTTGATGTTTTTTTCTTCCATCCTCAGAGCAATCACCAGCTGGAAGTGTGATAGCTGCCTCTGGTCTTTGTATCTACAGATCCATTTTTAGCTCCTGTACTTGGACCAGGAGAGCACAAATACACCCACATTGAAGTGGAATTTGAACCTGATATTGTTGATGTTGCTCCACTGAATTATGGACAAACAGATTAAACACTAAGGTTCAGTATTGACTGTGGTGGTTAAAGTGGACAATCAAGACAAAATAAGGGATTGGGTATATGGTTCATTGGTTAAGGGCACATGTTGCACAAGCACAGGGAGCTGAATTCAAATCACCAGCACCCATGTAAAAAGCCATAAATGGTTGACTGTGTTCCTGTAATGCCAACACTGCGGGGGACAGAGGCAAGGGAATCACTGGGGCTTGCTGGATGCTAGACTCAGTGAAAGACTGTCTCAAAGAATGAGTCAGAGAGATATAGAGCAAGACACCTGATGTTTTCCTGTGGGCTCTGTGCTCACACATACATGTACACATTACAACACAAAAACATACACCAAACAAATGCACACTTATCCACACATACAAAAACAAAAACAAAAAACACTACATAGAGCATGGTAGCACTTGCATTTAATTCCAGCACGTGGGAGGCAGAGGTAGGCCGAGCTCTGTAAACTCAAGGCCAACCTGATCTACATAAGGAATTCCAGGCAGGCAGAGGCTACAGGGAAACTTTGTAAATAAATAAAAAAAAGAAAAAAGAAAAAAAAAAAAAAAAAAAAAATTTACCACTATAAGATGGGGACAAGAAAGAAAATCCAGATATCACTAGAAAGAAAATCCTAAAGTATCACTCAGTGTTTCTGTATGTGCAATTGGACAAGAAATAATCCGTTCTAAGCAATCACACACAGGTCGGAAAAGCATGATTCAGCACACTTGAGAGAGAATCCCGTTACACTCCTGCATCAGAGCAGGCTCAGAAACATGGAGTCAAAGTGGAGAAAATGTTGACGAGAATGACGTCTTCAGTATTGTTCCATTTTACAGATTTACACGTGTAAATCTGTAAATTATATTGTGTAGATTATATTTTTAAAGGAAATAGATGATTTCACATGCCTTCATCAGTTAAGAATATCAGATTATTTAAAGAGATTTCTAAATGGAATAAAGTCTATTTCAGTAATTTAAAAAAAATTCTCAATCCATGAAATAACAAGGATCTTTCTATAAATAAAATGTATTCACATTGATAAATTCTATCAAAAGTTTGAAGAAATGATACAATTAAATATAATTAGATTCTTTCTCTCAAAAAATTAGATGAAATGAAATGGTTTCCTTCTTAGTCTATGTGATTTTATTTGATTATTGATATTGCAATTTTATTATTATTTATTTAATTAGAGTGTATCATGCATACAGGTATATATACAGGAAAAATCATTTGATAAAACATGACATAAATTTCCAAATCCCCTTCACCCTCAAAACAGAAAGAATGATTTGTGAAGAGCATTTAATTTACAGAGAACTTACAACTACCATCACATGCAGCACTGAAAGACTTCATGTGTCTTCCTAACCTCAGACACAAGGCAAGGATTTGGTCTGTCCACATTTATAGGTTTGCAGAAGATACAGGCAGTGAAATAAGAAAATAAAAGCAAGAAGATTCATAAAAATAAATTAAACTGTTATTTGTATTATATTTGTTCTCAGATGGCCAGATACTCCTTACAGAACAGTCTGCAAAATCTATTTTAAAAAATCAATTTAAAATGCTATTAAAATCCTGAGTGAGTTTAGCAATTTTAGACTTTATAAAAGCAATAGATAAAATTCAGTTGTGTGGGGGCTGGAGAGACGGTTCAGCAGTTAACAGCACTGACTGCTCTTGCAGAGGACCTGGGTTCGATTCCCAGCATCCACATGACGGCTATGAAATGTCCTTAACTCCAGTTCCAGGGGAATCTGAAACCCTCTTCTGACCTCCGTGTCATTGCACGACATAGGTGCACTCACATACATGCAGGCAATATACTCATGCACATAAAATAAAAAATAATGAATAAAATATTTTAAAAACTCAATTGTGTGTGAATAACTGAAGAATCTGACGTTTTAAAATTACCTTTATTTAAAAATAATCTTCTTTGTTCTCCCCTTGACTTTCTATATATTATCCAAATGTTTGAACAAGTAAATATTAAATTACAGAAAACAAATTTTCACTCTCAAATAAGCAGTTAATAAGAGTTTGAATAAATCCTGTGACCATGTGACAGTCAGCCATATATTTCCAATCTAAAATGATTTTTCCAATGTATATAGATGGATAGTTACATATATAGACACTGACTGTATACTGCATTCTGGATCTGTTATGGATATCCTACCTGTGTCTGCTGGAAGCACTTAGTGACATCTTACTGTCATGAATTTTCTGAAAATTGATCCCAGTTTTAAATTATAATCCTTGAAAAAAGGAATTTGGTATTGAACAACTAAGGGCCATAGGTAGCTAAGAATCAGGATGGGTGAAATATAGGATGATACTAGATCCTAAGGAATGAGAAATAAAGAGGACAACATGCCACAAGGACATAAGCACCTGCTTCAGGGACCATCCAATGGCCTAAATTCAAAAACAATAAAAAATGATAATGATGTTGGATTATAATGTAAAGAGTAACAGGATAGAGAATAAATTGGTCTCTACTAATATAAATCAATTATCACACAATGGAATAAATAGTTAATGATGGAATAGAAGGTGGGAATGTATTTACACAAAACATAACCTTAGGTGTTTACCTTGATAGCTAAGATTTTATCATAAACAGCATGTATATTCATAGTAGGTTATATGTATACACAAATATTTATATTATATACATATATTTCATCCATTATACATGCATATATATTAAACGTGTATGCATATTTTTTCAATAAAGCACATTTATAGAAATCATGATATTTTATTGTTACTAATTTTGCTATGTATCCTATGATGTTTAATCAAATTCAAACATTGAAAGTGGCTGTAAATGTATTGACTGTTATTCTGCTTATAACAATGCTATCATTTTTAAGTGAGGAAGAACTGTTCAAATATATAGAATGAAGAGTTTTTTTATTTGTTGGGAGAGATTGACGTGCTTGAGTTTCTTTACAGGTGTTATTTTCCTTGAGGAAAAGAAGAAAACAAAATGAAAATATTTCAAAATATTTGAGATAAAGCTAACATTAAACAGCATTTATTATTTACATATCTAATATTTTACAAGTGATGATAAATTTATCTAAAGTTATTAAAAGTAAGACTGTTAAAGAGTCTTTATTTATTATCAATGTTATTTCTACAGTTGCATATATGGACTCCATTTTGCTAACACTCTGGGGCACAGTTTGCTCTGAGAGACTTAAAGATTATTGGGTAGAAGAAATCACCCCCTTTCAATTTACCTTCCAACCTATTGTAGTCAGCATGTTTACTGCTAAACTGAAGCATATTTGAATGGTACTGAATCATAGGACAGTGGTAGGAAAACCTGTACCCATTGTGTTATGGCAAGAAGATGCAAACAGCCTTCAAACCCTATGTGCTTATACTGTTTTACAGTTTTTTCCTTATTTTTACTGTTTTAATTTTAAATATGTCACATGTTTTTCTGTTAAAAGGTTGTTTTTTCTAATCTTACCTTCGGCCAAAGTTATTTTATATTTAGTTTATGTTTTATAACTTTGTTTTGGAAATCACTACATATGAATTATTCATATTGTTTATGCTAATCTTTCTGTAAAGCTATCTATAATATATTATGAAAGCAATGTCTGTTCAAAATATTTTGTAGTGAAGAGATGCTATAAATAAAACTGAGAAATGGAATCCAATAAATAATTTGGGGGTAAGTTTTTTGAGTGCAGCTATAATGATCACATAACCTTAACACACTTGTTGCACTTCATGTTTTGTATTATTGTGTTATCATTGTAGAAATTACATTAATACATCACATTGACTTTGGTTTTTAAAGTAATTTTTGTGTATTTGACAAAATGCTGTACAAAAGTCTAAAATATACTTGAAAATTGGAAAACAAAATTTCATAGTGAATGGCATTTACTTTTCTCAACTGACAAAATCAACCCAGAACTGTTAGACTCTCACTTTTTTCACTTATCAGACACCTGTATTTCATACAGCAAAGCAGTCTCAACATTCTGATCAAGACATTTCTAATTCAAACACTTTTTAGTTTTACTCAAATGTTTTTAAATTCTTCATAATAGAATCATGTTGCCTTTTCACAAAATATCTACTGATATTTCTCAAAATTTACCTTTATTTACAATACTAGAGTACCAAATGAATTTCCTTAAGATAAGTGTGAGTTGCCTTACACATATGTTCTTATCCCACTTTGTGTAACAGAAGTGTATTTCAATATTAAGGACTCTTAAATTAGCAAATATTTCTCCAGTAGTGAGCATCTTTCTACTTCTCAGCTTCCTAGGCATTAGTCAAGCAAATAGTACTGATACTCTTTTCTTTAAAATTTTAGCCTTAATGTCTCTCTAGTATTTGATGGTGGTTCTTTTTTTTTTTCCTTTTTAGAATTACTAGGAACAAATTCTTCTTTAAAGATCTCACATCATGGGAGCTGGAGATGGAGCGATGGCTCAGTGGTTAAGAGCACTGGCTGCTCTTGCAGAGGACCCAGGTTTGATTCCTAGCACCCACATGACATCTAACAACTATCCAAAACTCCAGTTCTAGGGGATCTGATGCCCTCTTCGGACATCTGTGGGCATTGCATGACACTGATGCACTTCCACACATGCAGGCAATATATGCATAAATATAAAATAAAATAAATATTTTTAAAAGATCTTCCCTCATAACCTACTTTATCCACCAACTCTAATTAATACAATAAACTTGGAATCCTCAAAAAATCAAAACAAAGCAAACCCCTCAATTCCAAAAACTTTTGTATTATTCTAGTATCTATTTCCCTTCTAGAGCCATTAACCTGAATTCTACTATTATTCAACATGACCAGATTTACTGGAAGGCCAACTGTTCACTGTTTTGAAGCCTCTCACACTCCAGCCAACACCCTATTCTCCCTCTTATACTGAGTGTATCCCATTGTTTGTAAATATAATTGCATAGCATTAAATATAAAATAAAATTTAGTAGCATTTAAGGAATTGAATTTTAGTATGTTTTAGTCCCGAAGTTCATCTGTAAGTTTGGGTATTGGTATTTATTCTTCCAAATATTTTAACATATTGTTTTCCTAATGAGTCCAAACATGGCTATCCTCAGCTAATTTCTTGTGTAGAATTGAGTAGTATAGCAATCTATGGAGAATGATTTCTATGGAAAAAACCAAGTCTCAGTTGTGAACCTGACCACATCACCCAAGCTTTGCAAGGTGTACCTGTGTATAATACAATTGTTTCTTTTCTGTATTCAGTCCCAGGTGGCAATGTATCACATATTAATAAAAGTGTGACTGTTTTGTTTTAAGAAGCCTTGCTTTACCATCATTCCATTAAGAGCCTTGTCCATGTTTATGATTTGTATGACTTTAAATGTTTGTTGATGTCATGGTATTCTGTCTCTTGGCTGAAATTTACTCTGACTCTTGATTTACTTAGGTGAATGTCAGAAGAAATAATTATCACTGCCAAATGTAAAATAAGAGAGCAGGAGATTTATAGATATCATTTTCTTTCATTTTTGACTTTTTCTTCTAATATTTTTGGACAAAAACAATAACATTTTTGAAGAATGTCCCCTTTTAATTAAGGAATTAATATATGCTAGAATATCTGGAAATATAATATTAACATATGATTTTTGTACCAGCTCTAGATAGGATGCTAGAAGAAGAATAGTGCTGCTCTCTGACAAAATCACACCCAGTGCATGACTACAGGTTCTGTTCACATTTATCTCCAAATGATTCACAAGTGATTTTGAAATGGTTTCCATTTCGGAAATATTTAAGCAGGTCTAAAGGAAACTTCAGATGGGTCAAAGATATGATTTTAAATTTTAAGTAAGTATATTAGTCTGGGTTCTCCAAAGAAACAGAACCGGTAGCATGAATGAAAAAGTATAGAGATTTATCAGCTTAGCTCACAGGATAGCGTCCAGTAGTCCAACAATGGCTGCACCACACTGGAGAGGCTGAGAATCTATAGTCACTCAGTCCACAAGGCTGGATGTCTCAGTGGTCCCAATCTGGTGAAGAGAGAAGGCAAGCAGCAAGAAGCTAGGTGTTCTCTTCTGCCATGGCCTTTTATATGAGCTGCCATCAGAAGGTAACATCCACATTTAGGGTGTGTCTTCCAGCTTCAGATGATCCAGTCAAGAAGATCTCTCTCATTTTAGTTAATCCCAGATCCAGTCAAGTTGACACCCAGGATTAGCCATCAGGGTAAGTTATCAAAATATTATGTTAAAATCTGTTGGATAGTAGACTGGACTTTTTAAAGGAAAATTTATATTTTGTGATACAAATGTGTTCAAATAAAAAAATTTTGAGAACTATTAGCATCTTATATTTGCATAGCTAAGGCCCAAAATTGTAGTGTCTTAAAAATAATTATTATTTCTCAAATTCAGATGCTACTTTATATGTCTACTCTTCTGATGTAGGATTAATTAACTTTTATCATTCTTCTTTATGTACTTATTCTCAAATAATGCAAGATCTGGGACTCAGCTAGTGGCTCCATTTGCATGTTAGCTTAAGTAGTAGCTCAAGCAACAGAAGTACCTGGGTTATCCCCATATCTTCACTCATGAGGGGAGTTTGGGACTATTCAAATGACAGCCTATAGCTGAAAGAATAATAAATAATGCTTCTGCTCCACTGAAATGTGCTGATCAAATGTGGCATATATATATATATATAATATATATATGTATGACATATATTTTCAAATAATAAAAATTACTTATTATAAAGGAAGTTACTAGGTGAAGCTAGACAAAAAGGATAAAAAAAGCATTCTAATCATCACAGAAAAAGTGCAAGCCTGATTGCAAGGAATGTGGATAGAGTCAGGGGCAAGAAGTTGGGACCATTTTCACTAGCAATTTTACTATGATAATGTGTGCAATTACTATGCCATGCAAAATTTTAGTTCCCTAGTATATGTAAAATTCCTAAAGTAGAAAAAGAAAAATTCTCTAATTAGAACAACAATAACATACAATTTACAGAAGAAATATAAATGAGCAATAAACTGAAAGTTCTTTTAAACTTATTAGAAGTTGCTAAAATGAAATTTGAAAAAATAAGTCAAATTTTCAAATCTGCAAAACAATTCACCATGAAGAAATAAGGAGAGACATAATACACATTACATATTAGTATGAATGCAAAGCAGCAAAATCTTTCAAAATAATTCCCTTTTCTCATTAAAATTTAAAGTAGATTCTTTGAAGTAAGGCTCTATTTCCATGCTTTGTAAATAAAGCTGGCTGACTTGGTTGCTTTGGTGGGATTGATCACAGAGACCCAATACTGTCTTTTCATCTGACACCTCAGAGTGAGGCAGCAGTGAGAGTGATGGAAGCCAGGGCCAGTGGCCACAGTGGCAGGTGGATCAGCCAAGAAGGCCCTGACCTTTTCAACAAGTGGGAACATATACTCGGTCTCCATGGACAAGTTCAGGCCCCACTTGCACCCACTGATGTTAGACCAAGATACTGAGGCCAATAACCAGTCTGCAGACAAACAGCAGCAACATTGTTGACACCATCAGGAAGTGAAAATTTAGTTTTCTCTATGATATCAAACACTTCCTGGCTGCCATTATCAACACTGTCAAACACATGCTGGATAATCAATCACCACAAGGGCGGGAGGCTAAGCATCTTCAGGAGTGTTGTTTCAGTGACTCCTACACTATCTTCAATCATTATCAGCTGCACATCAGTCAGAATTTCAATGTTATCCCTGGATATTTTACTGGATATTCATAAGGCCATCAAGGAAGAAATCTTCTCAGGCTTCAGAACAGAGTTATGGGCTGGCACTGTGACTCCGTGGAATGATGATACCAGCATGAGATGCAGCTGGTGCCTTGTTTTCCAGCAGCGTGTCCCTCATCTCAGTGAGGCCCTTCTTGGTGAATACAAAGCCCATATTTCCCCAGAATGAGGCAGCAATTTCTCTAGAACTAGGTTGTTTTCCAGATGCATCCTGACGGCCTTGCACACCATGGTATTCTTGCACAACAGCCTTCCCCCAGGGACATACCATCTGTTATATCTGCTTGGAACCCAGAGTGAAGCATTTTGAAAAATCATCCAAAAGTTGGATGATCTTAAGAAAATAATTGCATTTCCAGGTTGCCCTGTGTTCCCTAGGTGGGCATCACGGTGGGAAGTCAGGGACTGCTAGTCAGGGCCAAAGAAAATGTCACTCTAATGAGGACACCTAGCAAGAGGGCAGAGCAGATATGTTGACCTTATAATCCTTTTTACAAATTTATTCTATAAAAACAGATCATCTGACAAGATAATTTGTATCTGTAATAATGTCATTTTATGATGCTTGAGGTTTATAATAAACATTAGTTAATTTAAATAATTACCAAGAGAAGAAAAATGTAATAAATAATTGTTCTACCAGAAGACTGGAAAAATTTGTTAACACTTAAAAGTAATAAAATGAATTTGCATAATGGGGATATAATGAGAACAACAATTAGATACAATGAATGGTGAAGAATTGAGAGCATTTTCAGAATTGGTAATAAGCTCACTCACAACTCAAAGTTGAAAATTAATATATCCATTAGTGCATATCATACATACACATGAATTCCATATGAATGGTATTTCTATATATAAAAGTGTAAGTTTTGAAAAAGTGTAGAAAAATATTCCTCAAGTCTTGTGAAGATAAAATTAAAGAAAAATTACATCTATTAAGAAATAATGGCTAATCTGAGCACTGAGCGAACTCCGGCTCATTAAATAATACAATAAAACTAGCATGTACTTAGAAGCAAAGTCACACACTGAGAATATTTGCACCAAAAGATCATACAATCTCACTTTTCAAATCTACAACAAAATAAACAGCAACACAAGAAAACAATTTAAAGCTTTAAATAGTCATGTTGATTGAGAAGATTCTCAAATGTGATAATTGTTCATTAGGAAACTGCAATGCCATACTTTAGTGTGATAACAAGTCTAGTTCTCAAAAATGAAGAAATGAATAAAGAAAGGAAAGGAAGATGGAGAGGAAGAAGAGGGAGGGAAATACGCAGAGACGTGGGAGGAAGGAAAGAAGTGGAAGGATGAGGAAAACAAGCTGCTGACATCATTAACTTTTCGGTGGAACATATCATAATGCTGCAGGAGCTTCCCCACCACACACTGCTGGGTGACTGGCTTGCTTTACTCACGACTGGAATTTTGGGTTAATATTACAAGTATGCATATTCCTATGCCTTAGCAAGTCAATTCTGAGGTAATTCTCTCAATAATTCATGGAAATATAACTAAGAAAATATTTTAATTTGGTCAAAATAACATTGTAGCTAGCCTTATTTTGGAAAACACATACATATTCCTTACCAGCAAAATGCTTAAAGAATGTATGATGTGTTACATGAATGATATATAGTTATAAAATTATTAGAGAAAAATGTGACAGTGGAAAAAAAAGGCAGGTGAAACACAGGCCATTCCTTGTGATCACATTTATTGACTAGTTTGAAAATCAATAGAAATTTACTTGA
>NW_008329335.1:1450063-1455498 GCF_000622305.1 Nannospalax galili
AGGAAGATAAATACAGCAATTATTCTCATGAATTTATTATGTACCAGAATATTGTAAGGCATTCTGATTGTCACCCTTTGGAATGAAAACCTAAATAAAATTTTACATAAATTTTTAATAACTCATATTTGCCCCACATCTATGTATTTTTATATTCGTTAATTATATTTTTCTAGGAATTTTTACTGCTTGTTTCAGACAGAAAAATGTTCATGTCAGTTTTTAAAGACTAAACATAAGTTTAAGAAACTGCAAAGTAAATTCTAATACTTGTCATGATTCAGTGAATATGTAAATGCAAAAATACTGGGAAAATGTTTAATTAGGAAAATGTAATCAGTCATCATGTACCAAAAATAATTATCTCAGCATGCTGCTATTCAGCTGTTGATTAAAAGTATATATTAATACATTTGTAATAATTATATTTGTCACTATCATTCAATGTGCAATGAAGCCAGGAGATATTTTTGAGTTTTCCCAAATTTTATGTGGAAAAGCATGAAACATATCCTTCAAAAGACTGAGTTACTGCAAATAAATGATTAAAGAAATAGAACATGCATATTGTTTATCAAAGGAAATTCTAAAATAAGCAATTATAATTAAATATATCTGTATATTAACAGCTCTTAAACTGGAACACAATTTCATAAGAAGTGTAAAGAAACCATAAAACTACTAGGTATGGTAGATCAAACAGAACTCAAAGGGTGGAGCAGGTGTAGATTACTCATTTATTACATTTAGTTGTAACATATGGATGTATAAAAATAGTTCCAGAAATTCACTTAAAAGAATTTTATGAAAAATGACTTCAAGTTTATATGTACATCATTTATTCTCTTATAACTTAAAGATATTACTCCCAATAACCAATTATATATATATATGTATATGTATATATATATATCCATTGGCACTGTAGTCTAGATACTGTTCATAGAGTTTTCACAGCATTTTCTATGTCCCCTCATAAAGAGACATGAATGAGTTATTTCAGATGTTTTTTGAGAAGAGCAATGAGTTCCTATAGTACAAATTCACAAATATAATAAGAAGAGAGAAAAAAATGAGACTGGGTCTTCCTATAATCCCAGTTGGCCTGGAATAAATATGCAGACCAGACTGAACTAGATCTCACAGAGAGCCTCCTACCTCTGCTTCCTGAGTACTGGAGACTGAGAACTGGGACTAAAGGCAGGTTTCACCACATCTGACAAGAATCGAGAAAATTTTGTATTCAAGATCTAGATTAGTACATTTTAAGCATAGTAGATACTTGGATTCTTGAAGAATGGGAAAAACTGGAGAGGATAAATGTTTAACAGTTTGAAATAAGATGGCTTCTCTAGAAAGAATTTGTGAATATTAATCTGAAAAAAGCAAACAAACCGCTTTTCAACCTACAGGAAAGAAATGACCCATCATTGCATACATAGTTAACACGTAAATGCCCGCATATACAAAAGTTGCAAAGAACGGGGCTGGAAAGATGACTCAGTGGTTAAGATCAGTGACTGTTCTTGCAGAGGACCTGTGCTTGATTCCCAGGACCCACACGGCAGCTCACAACAGTCAGTAACCCCAGTTCCAGGGGATCTGATGCTCTTGTCTGACCTCCCCAGACATTGCACGACATGGGTGCACTGACACAGATGCAGGCAGTGCACTCATGCACATTAATAAAAGTAATTAAAAAAATTTTTTAAGTGGCAGAGAAATGGATGAGTCAAAATCTTTTGTTGGAAAATAATGAAATCAAAACTAGTAACAAATAAAGAGCACCATATGCTATGACACAGTGTCAGCATGACAAGGGAAGAAAAAGATGGATTAAAGACTCAGAGTCCAGCTGGGATATAGCTAAGAAGAGTGCTTGGCTAATATACATCAGGCTCTGGATTTTTTTCCTCAGTTCAGTAAAAATACTCAAGCTTAAGGCAGACTATAAGTTAATAAGACCAATGTCAAATCTTCTCCTTGCGTGTACTAAAACCTTCAAAAATCCCAGAAACAGAAATGATGTGAGGGCCTGAGTATGAGCTCGTGGAATAAGGTAAAGTTCACTTTCTCCTCTGCACACTCACACTACCAATGACCCCTATTTCCCCTTTAGATTAGTGCACTTTAGATATGCTTCCAGCTTATTGAGTCAGACATTTTGTTTCTCACCTGCCAAACATCATATAAGTAAGCCATTTTTTTCAGCATTCCTCGATGTTGGAGCATTCAGACTATTTCTAATATCCTGATCTCATCACATGCATCATGTCTTTCAATTATTTCTATTTCTTAGCCTAAAATTGCATTGAGAGTCCAAAGATCAAATGACCTTTAAATTATAAATATTATTGATAGACTTTTTTTTCTTTTCCGAACGAGTTTTAAACATGGTCAAATGTTATTGCAAATTGATGAGAGGTCATGTTCTTTCACAGCCTAGATTTTTCTACTATTTTTTGACCAATCTACTATATATGAAAAATTATTTCAGTGTTCTTTTTGTTTCCATTTTCCTAGTTTTAAGATAATTTTTAAGGAATTGTTAGTTTTAATCTACCTGGTTTAAAATAAATTGACGAATATGAAAATAATATTTGTGTCTAAGAAGTGCTTTTTCCGATAGTTTTTTTATCTTTCTCTTTCCTTTGTTTTTACATCACTTGTAGATGCACTGTGTATAAGAAAGCCAGTGGTTTGCCACCTATGCATAAGTCTTGAAAAAGTCTTCTGCTTATTGTTTTTGATTTTTGAATATATTTTTCAATCATATTATTTTGAAAGAAAAGATAAATGGACCAATAGGGACTTTAAAAACGACTTCAAACTTTACTGGTATCTGTGGTATGGCAGTTGAGTACCGGGAAAAGAACTGGTTAAGGGAAGACAACAAAGAACCTTGAACACTCACTATGAGGCAAATTGTCTTTGGCAAAGATACAAAAAAATTCAACATGCTTTGTTAAGCAACTGTATAGTCGCATATAAAAGTTAAATCTAGATACAGACCTTTTACTCTGAAAATATTAACTCAAAATAGATCTAAATATGAAATGAAAAAATACACAATTGATAAAAGCTAAAATAGGAGAAAGCTTAATAATGGGTTTAGCAGTGACTTTTAAAAATATTTTAATCTAGTGATTTATTGAGTAAAATTCAACATTTTCAACACTCATTTTGTATAATTATAGATTTACCCTATTATAAAATAAATCACTTCCCTTTACTTGCACATACAATTTCACAATAAAAATATATGTTAATATAATAAGCTACTAAAATTTTTAAAAATATAAAAACAGGTTATGATTTTCAGAATGAGTTTGTAAAATATTTAATTCTCAAGTACCTAATTAGGATAACAATCTCAATTCTTCTAACCTCACTTTATAACCTCACTTTAATTAGCTTTATCTTGGAACAGTGTATATTTTAGAGATCTGAGAACTGCACATAAAGCAATTTTGCAAAAATGGAAATGAAAATGACAGAGTAAATTTAGAAATATGTTCACTTAAATTAGCCTCCTATCTCAATTAAAATATTCATATTCAATAAATATTACTAGAATGATAAACATTTGAATAATTTTTTGTTTTAAGTATATTTAGCATTAGAATCAATTCATTTCTATAGATATAGTTAAAGTAGATGCTTTCTGGAATACTGTTATGAGTATTTTCATTAAATTTTGAATGAGGAGACATCATATTTTATTTATACTCATATATACTTGATAAAGTGTGCTTCAGAAACATATTAATAAATATGAATTATTTAATTGAGATAGGTGAACGCATTCCATGTCCGGCACCATGCCTGGCACTGTGAACCTGATATATATATTTGTTGTTGTTGTTGTTGTTTTCCGTCTTTTTGAGACAGGATCTCCCTGTAGCCACAGCGGGCCTAGAACTAACTAGGTAGACCAGGATGGCTTTGATTTCAGAGAGAACCTCCTGCTTCTGCTCCCAAGTGCTGGGATTAAAGGTGTGTGTCACCACTCCCACACTTCCTTTTTTCTAAATTAATATTAGAACCTACAGATCAATATTCAAATATATAAAAGGAGTACATTAAAAATCGTTTCAGGATTTCTATAATGAGTTCATTTCTGTAAGCTCACTAGAAATTCATATTTTGTCAATTTGAATTTGAATTAGAAATTCAAGAATTCATTTAGTGCATTAAAGATCACTTAACATATCTCAATCATTACAGGGTTCATTCCAATCAACAGGTTAGCAGTGATTAGGCCTCACTACTTGTTCAAGTATTAGACATTCTGATAGTGGCATCATATATTTACGAGAAATTTTAGCTAATCAATCAGATGAATTATACTTCAGTAAGGAATAGTTCTATATTCTATAATTTTCCTTAATAAAATGAACCATTCAAATTTCATTTTAAACCTATAACCTTACAACACATTTTCTCTGGTGGCCATTAATATCTAAATATTTAAAGTTCAGTTTACTAATTTACTAATGGCAAGATTTGTCATTTAAATGTGATGTTTTCCAACAATGTATAAAATACTTAGATTTTAAAATTCTCAATTGTGGATAATGGTATAGCCTTCCTTCCCAAGTTAGACTCAGTTAAAGTCTACTCAGCTAAGCTAAATGATCTCAGGAGTTTCTTGTCTGTTTCTTTTAACAAATTACTTCTGATTTAGTGCTTTTTGGGGGGACAATTCACTAAATGTAATACTCTGTCATGGAAAGATACTAAAGAATGTGTCACAAGTGTTTCTTCTTTCAAAGGTATTAATATTGGGATTCATGTTCTCTCCATACCTTAGGTGGCTCTTCTCCAGAAACATCATTAGCTCAAAGGAAAGACATTAACCACACATGCAAAGCAAAATCCCAAACAGAAAGAGTCTAGATTTTAGTTTTATTTCATTCATAGCTCTTCTAAGTCACCATCTTTAATATAACCACAATAATCACCTTGTTTTATGGTGCATGCCCTTCCACTTGTCCAGGACTCACAATCCCATCACACACACACACACACACACACACACACACACACACCCCTATGTTATATAGTTCATCATTGCCTATGAATGTGCATGCATTACTTATAGTACATTTCTTAAATGTTCATTCCACATCATTCATCAATGGAGCCTGGAGATACGTGTTGAAGGCAGTTGCATGCTATTTTGCTTACCCATTATGTGTTAATAAATTCTATTTGACTAACGCAATATGTTTTCCACTGTGCCTGTCCTTGGATGAACACATCATTGCAAAGATTTTGGACTTTGAGCTATCTGTTCTTTTTTAAATTTTATTATTTAATTTTCAAAAAACTTTAAAAATATTTTGTTGAATATTTGCAATTTTCATACAATATAATTTGATGGTATTTAGATCATCTCCCCATCTCCCCTTACTGCCATCACACCCAATGTA
>NW_008329335.1:1455531-1470628 GCF_000622305.1 Nannospalax galili
TATATATATAACCTATATATATAATCCAATTTGCTACCTAAATGTCCTTTAGTGTGAGTTTACCACTGGAAATTGGTAACTTCATTAACTTACCAATGCGGGAAACTGTTTCTGCCCCTCCCAGCAGCCATTTATTGACACAATTTCCTTAGTTGGAGTTCGAATCCTACCCACTTCCTCATGTCTATGAGGCTCTGAAGTAAGCATCAGTTTGATTTCTCCTTATTTGTTTTATAGACTGATTATGTAGTATCTTCAGAAAAATGGTCTTACTATTCAGTTATAGTGAGTAACCAATGCAGGTGCAATGACCAGTGTCATTTGAGGATCTATGGTACTCCAGGTCAATAGCTCATAAAGTTGGAGTCCATTCCTTATGTTGGCATTGAGGGCTTTTTTTGTTTTTCATTAGCCTATGATATCTAGAAAGCGTAGCATCCTCTTGTTATAGAATACCTCTTTTTCATCTCTTTTTATAATATATATATATATTTTTTTTAAGAAACTTCTATAGTGGTAGGTTTCCATGTGACTTTTTGTAAAGAACTTACCTCTCCTTACAATCCCTCCTCTGCCCTGCTCTCCCATTCCCAAACATGTATAACCTTAACTAGTTTAATGTACCCCTTTTCCTACTCATAACACTGCATTCTACTGCCTCTCCAGGAAGCTTCAATGCCCACCCACCCATGGCCATTTATTATTGTGGTGGTTTGATTGAGAATGTCCCCCACAGGCTCCAAGTATTCAAACATTTTCTCCTCAGTTAGTGGCACTGTTTTGGGATATCTTAGAAGGTGTGGCTATGCTGGAAGAAGCAGATCACTGAGGACAGATTTAGAGAGTTATTGAGCCTTACCTTGTTGAACAGCTTTGAAGGTGTTTCTTAGCCATTTTTTATTTCCTCTTTTAATATATCTCTAGTCAGATGCATAGGCCTTTTTTTTAAATTGGGTCATTTGTTTTCTTGATTCTCTAGTTTTTTAATTTTTTTTATATATTCTGGATAATTCTCTGTCAGATGCATAGCTCGTGAAGATTTTCTCCCACTCTGTGATCTTCCTCTTCACTCAGTTGGTGGATGTCTAATTTTGAAAGTCCTTTCCTGCACCTATGTCTTGTAGGGTACAGCCTATGTTTTCTTCTAACTTTCAGGTTTCACAGTAAGGCCTTTGTTCCATTTGGAGTTGACGCGAATCCTGTTCCTTGTTGGTCTTTCTGCCTCGTGTCCACTCTAATGTGAGCAGCCTCTTCTTCCACATTCATCTCTTGCCCTAATGTTCAACCGCACCTCAGGCTCCAAGTGATGCTTCCTGCCGAACATGGCTTAAATCCTATGGGACTGTGAGACGATACAAATCTTTCCTCTCTTATATTGTTGAGGCCTGGTTTTGCTACAACGTGGGGAAATTTGACTAACATAAAGGGGATGCAGTCAACAAATGGTAGGCTACACAGAGCGGCCACCACTTGATGATAGTATTTATATGTCACCCTCATTGGTCAAGATCTATCTTGTAGAAGTCAAAAGGGTAGATTATGTGGAAATATGATCAATTCAACATAATTTTCCTATGTGTTTAATACGAATGTGATCCTTGTGCTATTTTTTCTGGTTTAATTTCTTGGTGGAAAGAGGAAGCTTCTGAGACTGTCACTTACATTTGGAATGATGTCTACCATCCATTTGAGCCATGAATCAAATATCAGGGTCTTTGCTATTATTAAATACCCATGATCTAGGAAAAGAGAAGGTTGAGAACAGTGCACCCCCTGGAAGTCCATCTGAAGTCTGATACTACTGAAGTATGGAAAGTCTCCAATGTGGTAGAACACATGGCAATTGGGGGTGGGAGAGTTCTTTGTTCTCCAGTCAACATTCATTCAAAACCTGTGTCTTATAATCTCCCAAAGTTGTGGTTTTTAAAATTTTCTTCCTTGCAGTAATTCACATAAATGGCCTCAGCCCTTTAGGGACAGCTAGATGTAAGATTTACTGCCTTTCCATATGGCAGGGGTCCATTATTGCAGAACATTCAGTAAAAAGCAAATGTGGAGCGACAGGCAATAAATTGATAAGCAGCGCAGACTGTGAAGAGAATATAGAGTGTTTCCAGAGGAAGAACTTAGGCATTATAATAAAATATGGCAAATTTTATATCAAAGACAATTACATCTCTAAGGGGAATAAATGTCACATAATAGGAATGTTTCTTTTTTTATTTTTTATTGAGCTTTTAAAATTTCATACATTTCCAACTCAAATTCAGACCCCCTCCCCAATCCATGCCTCCCTCCACACCCCCACTGAACCCTTTGGCACACACGGGTAGGATTTGCTGAAGGAATGTTTCTTTTAAGAAGAAGATATTTGACACAGAATTGTGAAATATAAGAAGCTATTCAACGCTACCTCCATACCATAAGGTAAGTAAGATCAAGGTATGTATCATAGGAATACCAGCCACCCTGCAGGATCTGAGCACACTTGATACATAATTAGATTGTGCTTCATGCTGCTCTCATTTCAAGGAACTCCAAAGCACAAATATTTCTTATGTCTAAAGTATTTGAGGGCATTTGTTTTATAGAGAAATAAAAGATTCAGTAAAGACACACAACCACTCCAGCACAAGCTGAACTGATGTACCCTTTTTGCCTTCAAGTGTACCTGTACTTACACACACACACACACACACACACACACACAATTAAAATAAAATAAATACTAACCTACTGACGTTATATTTTCATAATTACCTTATCAATGGCAATTTAAATGTTGGTGAGTACTGAAAAAGTTGAATCTTCTTTATTGATGTGCTTTATAAAAAGTGACAAGGGTGAGAAGGAAATGTATTTCTTATTCCTAGTTATAATCATTATACCAATAACAAGATAAATAGTTGTGAAATTAATGATAAAATGAGTTCTTGATATCATCATAAGGTAGAATTTAATAATTTTTCTTCACTTACAACTGACATACTGGGTGCTAGTAGGAACATTTGGAGATATGTGAATAAATTGATTTAATGTAATTATCTTTTATTTAGAAAAATAAATTAATAGAGAAAATCTTATCTCCACAACACAATGTTTAATAACATGAAATCTATTATATTTAATAGAAAAGATAATACACTTACTAGCCTGTGTTTCTCATAAGTGTTGATTGTTAAATGTAACATTATAAAGTTAAACATATAGATGAACTATAATATGATATCTTGGAGGCATATTTCTATAAAGATACAGAAGAAAATTAGAAACCAATGATTCCTTACCAACAACATAAAATTAAGCACAAGTACAATGTGAGTCTCTATCACAGAAGTTGTGAAAACTGTAGTCCATGTTTACTATAGTAATCTTTACATATGATTTGGTACAATTTTGTTTTAAAAGAAAAACTTTGAAAGAAGTCATACAGCCAGGAAATTAGTAGAACGCAATTAAGGAATTCTGGTATTTCTTACAAAAGTATTAATCTTATTTATTTGATCTTATCAATTTAAATAAACTAGAATGAGAAAGGAAGTCCCCTGAAAAAATTTTTTAATAGTTTTGTTCAAAATAGCGTAATTTACATGAAATTTATGGAGAGTTTTAATGACCTCACCATTCCATTATTTACTGCTGGTAGTTCCTAATTTTTTCAGCCTTCCTCATCTCTATCCCCTGTGTCTACAATGGAGACCATCCTTATCTGAATCTAATAGTTAACCTCATTAGCTCGGAACCATGAAATTGCGAATTCATGTGAATTCAGAATCTAGTTGCAGAGATACAACGTTCTCAAAGTAAAAGAATTATTTCTCTTTAAAACTTAACAAAATATTATGCTGAGGAAAATTTTACTGTTTAAACTATATTTGTATAAAATATATTTAGTGGTGCGTTATTCAAGGCATTTAAGATTTCACTGGCAGTACAGTTTGCTGACTAAATGATTTTAGGGTACTAATTATTCTTAATCAACATTTTATCAATTTTGCTTCAATTGAAAAAAAGCATTTTAAATTCCTCCAGGGTAATTGTTCTATGAATACCGTAAAATAAAATCCAGATAGGCAGCATTAAATTTTTGCTTGTTTGGGGGCTGGAAGGATGGCTTAGTGGTTAAAAGCACTGACTGCTCTTGCAGAGGACCCAGGTTTGATTCCCAGCACCCACATAACAGCTACGAACCAACTCTGTTTCAAGGGAATGCCAAGCCCTCTTCTGAGCTCTGCGGCATTGCACGACATGGGTGCACTCACATGCATGCAGGCAATACACTCGTACACATTAAAAAAAATAATAATAAATAAAATATTTTTTAAAATTTTGCCTGTTTAAGGTGAAATAAAATGTTCTCAAAAACGGTGAACTTGCTGGCTCTGACATCTGCCTGCGCACCATTGCATTCTCTGTTCTCCAGTTTTTGCTTTTCTGTAATATCAAGACTCTCTCTCTCTCCCTCTCTCTGTATATATGTATATATTCATACATACATACATACATGCATACATACATACATACATACATACATCTCTGTACATATAGTGCTATATAGTATCTTCTGGTTTTAATGCTGTGGAGCTTCTCTAAAGAACTCTGACTTATGCATGTTGCTGACATTATTAACCAGATATGATGATATGAGTATTATCACAGAGCTTCACAGCACCATGTAAGAATCTGGTCTTCCAAATAAAAGAAACTAATTTTAGAGACAAGTACTGAGAGCCAAAGCTCATGGAATTCATCTTAACTGATAAGAAAAGGAAATTTATAAACTGTCAACACATTAATGTGCTTTGAACACAACAGGAATGCAGATCTAGAGAGCAAGACATTTGAAATGGAGAAGGACATAGGAAGGTTAAAGCAAGGGCCATATATTAAAGAAAATTCTTCCATTTAAAAATTCATGGGACATCCATTCAGTCACTTCATAGAGTGTGGAGTGAATTAACAAAGTAACACCAAAAATAAAATAAGTGGGGCTGGAGAGATAGCTCAGAGGTTAAGAACGCTGGTTGTTCTTACAGAAGATCCGAGTTCGAATCCCAGCACCCACATGGCAGCTAACAACTGTCTGTAACTCCAGTCCCAGGAGACCCAACAGCCTCTTCTGACCTCCGCAGGCATTGCACAACACAGGTGTATTTACCTACATGCAGGCAATACATGCATGCACATAAAATAAAAAAGAAATTAAAAATAAAATAAGCAAAAGAATTTTACTGATAAATTTTACATCTATATTCAACATGGAGATTGGTCTATTTTGTGTGTGTGTGTGTTGGGGGGGAGGTCTTTGTATGATTTTTGTCATCAGAGCAATATTGACCTGGTAGAAAGAATTTAGAATTGTTCCTTTGTTTTCTATCTGGTAGAAAAATGTGAGGTGTATTGGTATTAGTTCTTCTTTGAAATTCTGGTAGATTTAATGCTGAATTCATCCTGAGCTCTTTTGTGTGGAAGATTTTTTTAAATTACTGCTTCTATCTCATTGGTTGTTATGCCTCTATTTAAATTATTTATTAAATTTTGATTTAATTTGGTAGGTATATACATACAAAGTGATCCAGTTTTTTCAGATTTCCAGTTTTGTAGATCATAAAAAATAGTGAATGACTGCCATTAAAAATCACAAAAATATATAGTAATATAAAATACAATCTTATACTGTCATAACAATCAAACAACTGAATACATAATTTATTATAAATGAAGTCTTATTATGTGGAAGACCAATAAAAGAAAAGTGTTAGCTTGAAAGTAGAATTAACATCAATTATTAGGAGCTGTAGAAATGTTTTTAGTTTTTCAATATCTGGAGATAAATTACAAAATAAACATATATACTCACACACATACTTTAAAAATATTTTCACTTTGAAAATGCAAGGGTTGAGATAGAAAACTTTATACTGATGTCATAATCCCTTCATTACATGAAAATATTTGAAGATTTGTACTGTAACTTGAAAAAATAAAAATTAATATTAGAAAGCTCAAAAACAATTTAGTATCTTAAATGAAAATAGTATATTTCATCAATATACTGTTTGGGAAATTATAGTGGTGAGTTGAATATTTTCAATTAATTTGCAACATACTTTCAGTTCTTGGATATTTATTAATAATTCTTAGCAAATGACTGCCTCAGTTTGGCAATCCATAGGCACAGCATTGCTTAAGATCACTTCTGTCCACTGGCAGTTGATAAATTCTCTTTGAATGCAAATTGATTTTAATATTAATACTAAAAAATATAATTAGTAAGTTGACCCTGGAGCATTATCATCAGCCTTTTGCATAGTAACCCAAAATTTTATTGATGTCTTGTACTCCATAATAAGGAATTTTTAAAAGGTGTATTTTTGCTCATTTCAACTCTACTGGAGTTATTTTAATAATTTATTGAGTTTTTAATGACATAATATTGCATGATGCTCATCCATGGTAAGGTCCCAAATAATCTGTGTTAAAAGGTTTTAAAGTATTGCAATAGGAACAAAATTAAATAACAGGAGAGACTACATAATATAAAATATAATTTAAAATGCCGTGAATTATTTACCTTTAAATAAATACATAGGGCATAATGTAACTCAATACCAAAAACTTTTCTTCAAAATGCCATGGACTAATAAATGCATACAAATAGTGAATGATTCATATTTATTGTGTATCTTTGATTCGTATATATTCTTATTCAAGTCACAAAAAATAGGACTTACCATAATAATCTCGTACTATCCATGAATACATTAGAGGCAAAATTCTAAGCAATTATAATTTTGGTGAATAAATGCCTAATTACCAAGAAAATTAGATTATGAATATTAAAATATCATTACATAATTGAAAAAAGTCCTTCATACTGCCAAATCTATCTTCCTTTCTCCCTTGAATCTTCTTTCTTTCATTACCTCCCTTCCTTCCCACCTCCTTCAGTCCTTCTTTGCATTTAAAATAAAAGGACCGTTCTTTAAGAAGTATTAAACTAGATGCTTAGGAATTCAGAGGTGAATGGCTTGCATCTTGCTCTCAAAGATGCTTTTGTTCAAACTTTCATTAAAGAAAAATAATTATATGAAACTTACACATAATTACTATATATATATATAGTTTAGAAACATTGGCTTAATTCTAATTGTGCTTTAATGTTAAAACAGGATTTTCAAAACCTCCTGAAAAAACATATACAATAAATATATGGGTGCATGTGTATCACTGAAAGCTATATAAAAGAAATCACAGCGCCAGGAAGGAGAAATCTCCCTTCCTGTTGTTGGTCAAGGCAGTCGAAGAGACTCACAAAATTACAGACCTATTTCCACAGCCCTTGATTGCCTCCCAGAATATGAAAGTAGGACACTATTGCTGAAGACAGGCCATACTTTGCACACAGGAATTGGAGCAGTTGAGCTAGAATCCCCCTAGAAACCTCCTCTTTGAAGACCACCTCTCATGATATTAGCGGATACTATACAAGCTTCTAAAGAAGAAAACTCATAAATGGTCCTAGCCAGCTGTAAAGAGTAACAAACAATCATTGGCCCAGCAAACTCTCTCTACTCCTGCAGTAGTAGTATTTTTAAAATGGAGATAATTGATAGCTGTTTATTGAAATTAAGGCCATCTTGATGGGAGGCAACTCATATGTGGTAATGTAAACAAATCCAAATACACATGGCTGGAGAGGTCATAGATCCTTGAAAATAACCTACCTTTGCCACATCCCTAGACCAACATAATTCCTTACTTCATTCTACATATGAATTCCCATATTTACGGACAAGTGTATGTTTTACACATCAAAGAAACTTCTTTTAACAACAGATAGAGACTGTTACAGAGTTCCAGAAACAGTCAAATGCAGAGAATAAATGTCTGTGAGACATTTAACCATAAGTGAAACATCTTCAGTACATCCTCGGCACACAGAATGAATGCATCTTCCAACTCTCACCAGAGATGTTTCCTTATGCAGCAAATGGTGATTAACACATTAACCCGCAACTGGCCAATGTGTAGAGAACAAGAGGCCACAGAGTGCTTATCCCTGAATAAGACACTTATTTCAAACATTGCCTCCCAAGGCTCAAGGATCATTGCAGAAGAGGAGGCAGAAAGATTTTAAGAGCTAGAGGGGGTAGATGACCACAAGTAAACACAGTTCTCTTGACTGGTAAGTTACTCAGATGAACCCACAGTAATGGTTACAGGATACACAAGTCCTATGCAAGCTCAAACCAGGCAAGATTCCAGCATACACATGGGAACTGACCAACTGAAGGAGTTTTGGGCAATTGATGGACGCTGGGAAAAGGAGAGGCAGTGTCTTGCAAGGATGGGACTCTTGGTGGGGTTCACTGGCTGGACCAACACTGAAGGACCTTTGGGGATATAAATCAGACAAGACAGACCATAATATATACATATTATAGGTATATAATATATATATATATGTGCGTGTGTGCATATGTGTGTGTATAATCACATATATGAGATTACATTAAATTGGATGAAAAGTAGTGAGAGAGGGGTGGATAGCAGAGGGGATCTAAATACCACCAAACTCTACTGTATGAAAATAGTGAAAATTCAATAAAAAATAAGGCAAATAGGATTTGAAAAATATTTCTTAAAGAGTCAGATATAAAATATTTTCTGCTTTTCTAGCCATTCAGTCTCTTTTGCCATCCTGAAAATATTCATTGAATGTATTTTGGATAAAAAGTGACCCACAAATGGCTCATGCACTTGAAGACTAGGTGATAGCATCTGAGAAGGTTTTAGAAACCTTAGGATTTGGGGCCCAATTACAAGGGGCTGTGCTCTTGAGGTGTATCTTTTCCCAGGCTCCTCTTCATCTCCCCATGTCTGTGTTTTGGGTTCTGTAGCACTCTGTGCATTTTGTACACCATGAGGTGTATTTTTTGCCTCTACATATTTCCAGTTACGATATCCAATTTCTCCTCAAACCCTCAGTGATAGAGTCAACTGAACATGGACTGAATATTCCTCAACTATAAACCAAATGTAACTTTTCTCCCTTAATTTATTAATGTCAGACATTTTGTCATGATGATAGACATCTGACCAAAATGATATTCTGAAATACTTGTATCCACTGCAGTTCTGTCCAACATATGCTTCACCACTAATAAAGAGGCTTAATCTTTTAGACTGAGTAGAAGCCACATTACTGATACATATAAAGTCAACAGGTAGTATCATGGTACATTTATCTTACATGCATTGCATATAAGCCTTTATATATAACATTAAGTTTTACAATTGAACTGTATAACATTGAAATATACATGTGTTAAAAACATTCAGACTTAGCTAAGAAAATACTTTCTTCAAAATAAATGTCTATAATAAAAATATTATGATATTAGAAATCTGTAGGCATCTCACATCAAACAGAAATATTTAGGAGACAGGCATCTCAGATTCTAAGATAGAATTCATAGAATAAATTAAGAGGAAAATTAAGGAGAGGGGAAAGGTAGAGGTAGAGGGAAAGGGAGAGAGATGGAGAAAGAGAGGGAGTGCTACCTGTAGACAAATGTATAAAGGAATTTGAGTGAAACTAGAATTTAGTTTTAAAAACTAAAATGCAATGAGCAGAGAAAACACTGGGGGTAAAAATTTCACAATCTCATTTCTTCTCATTTTGTTTCTTTTATAAGCAGTGTGTGTTTAAAGGAAAAGCAATATCAATATAATTTGGAGTTTATTTACAACATAAAGCATTCTTAGACAACAGAAGAAATTTAGTTCATAGTATATTAGGGTTGTGTACCATTGTTGTGACATAAAATATTATATGATAAATCACTATTCTGTAAACTCAAGCAATGATTGTGAATTTCATACAATGAAACAGGTGTATGGATAAAGAGATGCTAAGACATTAAAATGAATCATGAAACTGTGTATGATTAAACCACAGGAAACATGAACTCATAGGGCTTGAGAAAGCAAATATTAAGGTTACAGTTTCAAAGAGAATTGCATAGGCACAATCAATAAAAATAGTCTGACATGGGGGGAGATTTCTAGATTAAATACAAATGAATGCTAACTATAGACATTCTACCAAAAAACAACTTTGAATAAGAACATACAAATAAGTCAGTTTAGGGCTAGTGAAAAACATAACAGACACTAAACAAAAAATGTTGTATTGGCTATATATTTATGATAAGCAAGTATCTGTCTAAGGAGACAAAATCTCTTTCCTAGAATATTTTCATCTCAGTTTCTCTTTTGAAGTGGAGCAAATGCACACCGTGCAGAACACATAGGGATGGCTATAGGCAGCACTGCATTGGCAGCCTAACTGGAATAGTTATCTCCCTCTTTCTCTTCTTTTTTTATTAAAGCTAATAATTAACCCATTAACAATTCACTGAAGAGATGCAAGCCCAAAATAATAGGGTAACAAAAAAATGTGATAGAGAAAAGAGTCAAAAAAGTCATGGAACAAGGTGATGTGTTGTGTCATGCTGTTCACTGCAAGAGGCTTATCTTTGACAGAGTCCATTGCCCTGCAGGGAAATTTGCTGTGAAAATGTTGAAATGAGGAACCACACCACAGTTTGAACCATTTCATTCAGACTCTTTTTATCTCATTTTTTTATCCCATATGGTGCTGTATAAATCTAAATGAACCTGTTGTTTTAGCTACAGGACCATAATCCTAGATCCCAGAACACGCACTTTTTGTTTCCTGGAGTCAAGAGTATAAAAGAACAAGTCTGCATTAATAATATAGAAATAAAGAATAAAGAATAAAAATGCAGTAATGAGAGGCATATATGTGTGTATGTTTATTTACATTTATATATTCTACATTTATGTATTTTCCCACTGATTTCCTAAATTCGGTGTTCTCACCTATTAGAGGAAGAAGTGTTCATTATGTGTAATGCTTACTATATCATCCACTTCATCTGTTTGGAAATATTGTGCTTTAACTTTTTCTACACTTCACAATACCATATTTAAAGGGGCAGATGAACAGCAACCCAAATACATTTTGAGTAGATAAAAATAATATTATTTGTAAGAGTTATAATGGGAGAAATGTATGTTTTATTATACTTGAGGGATATGGAGTTCTGTGTGTTTTTTGTATATGACTACATCATTGTTTCTCATTATTATTAATATTGCAATTTTTGTTGTGATAAGTAATATTTTGGTTAAAATAAATTATTTTTATTCTGGGAAAATATTAATTGATATTCTCTTATATTGAGAGAGTTATATGGAATCATTTTGTTAGGTAAACAAGTAATCAGCATAAAGAATATTAAGTGGAATGTTGATGTTAGGGCAGATATCTAATATCTTCTTTATTTGTAAAAATGTTCATGTTGGTTGGGTTTCTGCAGAGTAAATGTAAAAGGTGAAATAAATGTATTCTTTTTTTTTCAGCCCAAAATATCAAATATATGACATTTCTCTTTATTTTTATATACTTGATAATAAGGACAAAACCCCAAAACTGATGTTAAAAAGGCAGATATAGCATTTTCACATTTAGAATGACCACAGTGTAAACAATATGAGAAGACATGATTTGTGGAAAGTAGTGGTTGTTATTATATAAAATTGCTGAAAAATTGGCTTAAAAATTTATACATGCTAGATGTTTCCTGTAGATCATTGAAAATGCTTGATTTAAAAAAAAAAAAAAAAACAACTATGAGGTACTGGAGAGATGGCTCAGCGGTTAAGAACACTGACTGTTCTTGCAGAACAGGGTTTGAATCCCAGCACCCACATGGCAGCTAACAACTGTCTGTAACTCCAGTTCCAGGGGATCTGACAGCCTCTTCTGTCCTCTGCAGGCATTGCAGGACACGGGTGTACTTACCTACCTGCAGCCATAATACTCATACACATAAAATAAAAATAATAAATAAAATATTTCAAATAAAAAAAAGATGATAAAGATGTTCAATAATTTAACTGGATGAAATTAAAAGCATTGAATTATCCATGATGTATTCTTTCAATGTCAAATACAAATAGGTGGAATCAAGACAAGAATATAGTACCTAAAGTAACTGAGTAGTGTTGTAATAATGCAAAAACATAAATATAACACAGATTTATTCGATTTTGTAGGTGAACTGTAATATTTATAAATAGCAAAATTCCTCAACGTTTCAATGTTTTTATAAGATGGTGTATCAACTTTAAAAGATAGAAACACTGGAGAGATGGCTCAGTGGTTAAGAACACTGGTTTCTCTTGCAGAAGACCCAGTTTCAAAACCCAGCACCCATATGGCAGCTAACAACTCTCCATAACTCTTGGTCCAGGGGATCCAATGCACTCTTCTGTCTTCCATAGGCACTGCATGATACAGGTGTACTTACACAGATGCAGTCAATACACTGATGCCCATAAAATAAAAATAATGAATAAAATATTTTTTAAAAACACAAAAATAAGTGAAGGGCTTGACGTTAAACACCATAGAGTATGCTTGGGTTCTCACAAGCAGCTAGCACTTAGAAAAAGTTATTTATAAAGAAGTTGAGCAAATTCTTTTCTATTTTTTTCTCCCATTTAATGAGTGATTTGAGTTGCTTAAGTTATAATCTTGCATAATTTTCATTTTCTCTTATTTTTCCAATTATTTTACAAAACTACTACATCCAAAACATCATTTAGTTCCATGTACTTTCTCCATTTATGGTCTGCACCAAAATATCATTATTGCTTCTTAGACTTCTGACATAGTGTGTCTAGCTCAACTCTGTCCTACAGTATCCAAAGTACCCATTACAATGCAGCATAACCTAATGTTGGTTTTCACTACTCATTTTTCTTCCGGATTTGCAACTCTGCACAATTCACTGAATACATCAAAGACATTGTTTTAATTTGGTGTATATGCAACAATATCTATAGAATTAATCATTAAATCTAAAAATAAACTTTTCTAAATTCATGAATAATATCAATAAATTCAGTCAATGCAAAAATATGAGACTTCTTTATGTTTTAACACAAAACATGAGTGAAATAGCTGTTTTCTTGTAAATCTTCCTACATTGTACTTAATATATGACAGCTATAGTCTTACATATGAATTTGATTTTGTTGTTTTCAAATATCATAATTTAGCTGAAACATACAAAGAAACTTCTTCCACTTGTATTTGTAACTGAAATATTATTCAACAATGATCTTGGACAAAATAGAACAGATAACAGAGAAAAAATAAGGAGAGGGAACAAGCAATAATATTGAAAAAATATGGAGCCTATAAGCCCCAAGATTTACACTAAAGAAGTTAGATCTGTGGGTCAGAAAATTCAAGGATTCAAGGGCAAGAGATTATCATGGGCCAATTGAATGAAGACCAGGGAGTATGAGTTCAGTCCTGACTATTTTTATTGTTTTCTGCTTAACTTTCCATATATAGGACACCCAGAACACAGGGAAAGGATTGTGCTCTACGTTGTATATCAAATATAATTTACATTCAAGAAAACTTCAATACCACACTCAGAAAGGAATTTAATCAAACATCTATATATTTATAATCCCCATTAAAAATAAATAAAGAGGGAGCTGGAGAAATGGTTCAGTGGTTAAGAGCACTCACTGAAGACCTGGTTTTGAATTTCAGCACCCACATAGTGGCTAACAACCATCAGTAATTCTAGTTCCAAGGAATCTGATGCCCTTCTTTGTCCTTCACGATCACTGCAAGACACAGGTACACTTTCATATATGCAGACAGCATACTCACACACATAAAATAAAAATAAATAAAATTTACAAATTTACAAATTAAGAGCAGAACTTCTAAAAAAGACCATGAATAAAAATGTGTTAGAAGAAATAATGAAAGAGTAATAAAGCAAATTTCTTTAGAATGTATCAAGATATTGACAGGTACTTAAGATTCAATAAATACTATTTAAAAAATAGTGAATAATCAAATAAGACATTGGTGCATTAGTGGCACTTTTATCTTAGGGTAATCAACAGCTACCTAATTGGATTAAAACACACTCAATGGGCAGAAACTCATGTGTGGTACTGTAACCTAGTCAAATACTCATAGCTAGAAAGTCCTAGATCTTAGAGAAAACACCAAGGTTGTCACTAGGAATTTTCTCTAAGATCTATGCAAGCTCTAGACAAATGTAGTTTCTTACTAAGTGCAAAATATGTATCCTTAAATTTATAGACAAGTATCCCAGTCACCACAAATCAAAGAAGCTTCTTTTTGAAGAGAGGGAGATAATTACTGAGTTCTACACCTGGTCTCACACAGAGATTTTCTGTGAACTCCCCAAGTCTAAGTGGCACATCTAGGATGCGACCTCTACACCTGAGGCTCTCAGAACAAGGGATGAAGAGAACACTAACGCACCTTTCAACTCTAATCAGTAAAGCACCCTCGTGCAACAGAGGGCCAGGAATATAAAAGGTCCAAAAAGGCCAAAATGCAGAGAAAAGAGTTTGCAGAGTGTAGGTCCTTGGACAGGACTCCTATATCAAAATTCACCCGCCCAGGGCTCAGGGACCATTGTGGAAGAGGGGGCAGAAAATTTTAAGAGCCAGGGAGGAGGTGCATGACCATACAGAAATAGTCCTGCAGGCTCCTGGGATTCATCTCATACAAATGACAGAAATGGTGTCAGTGTGCACAAGACCCATTCAAACTTAAGCAGACAAAAACTCAGCATAGAACTGTGGAAATAACCAGCAGACCTCAATCTTAGCCAAAGAATTATTGGCAGCTCTTTACTGCTGGAGGAGGAAGAGATGATATTATTAAAGGGAGGGCCTCTTCCTAGGCTAACTGGATCCCAGTGGATGAACCTGCACTGTGGAACATCTGGCAACACTAATTTTACATGATAGACCTTAACACAAATGACAGAAGGTATGAACTCTAGTGGGGAAGCTTCAGGAGGGTGGCAAAGGGAAAGGAGGTATAAAGATGATTTTACATGTGAAATACACAAAAAATCCAATACAAAACTTAAAAACAAACAACAACAAAAAATTCAATAATGAATTCAGAAGGTTATGCATTATATAATTA
>NW_008329335.1:1470658-1474112 GCF_000622305.1 Nannospalax galili
GAAGATGCAAATATAAATTTCAATCATAAAAACCTCAAAAAATTGAAAAAATTATAAAAAATGAATTAAATAATTTATCAAAAATATCACAAAGTATCATTTAGTTTTAGAAGGGAACTTAAAAATTTACCAAATTCTGCATGAAAAAGCATTCTTTTTATAATGTTGAAGAATTTCATATATGTGTATAATATATTTTGATCAAATATATTCCTGATTCCCTCCTGTTCAATTCCTCACCTATTCCTCTCATCATTTTCCACCCCAACTTCATATGCACTTTGTTAAAAACTCATTGATTTCACTTACTGCTCCCAGGATGTGCATGCATGGAGAACCATCAGTTGGAGCATGGGTTGTCTCTCAGGGGCCTCATCCCTGAATAAAACTGAGTCTCCATACGCCAGCAGCCATCAATTGTCAATAGCTCCTCAGCTAGGAATGGAATTTCATGAATCCCTCCAAGTTCACACTGGGATTCTGGCCACCTTGATCTTGTGCATGCAGTCATAGGCACTGTGAGTTCACGTGTGTAACACGCATGATACATTTAGAAAACACTGTTTCATGGCAGTCATCCACAACCTCTGGCTCTTATAATTTTTTCCTCCCTCTTCTATGTTGACCCTTTATCACTGAGGTTAGGGATTTTGATATAGATATCCCATTCAGAGCTGAGCACTCTGCAAACAATTAGTCATATATCTCTGTATTAATTCCAATCTACTGCATAAAAAAACTTCTCTGCTAAAGGTTGAGATGCACTAATTTATGGGACTAAAGATAAATACATAGGGGCCAGTTTAATGCTATTTTCATTAGAAAATTAATAGTAGTAGATATTCTGTAGGGACCGTGCCTACCCAGTCACTGGTTCTTGGCCTAGCCAATAGTATCAGGCATGAGGTCTATCTTTGTGGAATGGGCCTTAAATCCAATCAGAAAGTGGTTGGTTATTAACAGAACATTCATGCCATTATTGCACATATATTGTCAGATCATGCCAAACAGAGAGAAACTTAAAACATTTCCACTAAATCAGAAACAGGGCAAGGATGTCCACTCTCTCCATACAATTTCAATATAGTGTTGGGGACCCCTGCTGTTTAGGGTAGCAGTCTCCCCATGTCCGGATAGCCACAAGCTGCCATGGCACGAATGGGGGGACTCCCCTTCTCAGCGGGGTGCCTTCTGCTCTCCTCCCTGACTTACTTTTGAAATGCCCGTCACAGATACATTCCCTCCAGTACAGGAGCTACCAGGTTTTAAACAGGTATTGTCTGATAGCCGCATAGAAGCGCACCGCCCTATGTAAATGAAGCATTCCAGGAGTACCTATCAGCTAAGGTTTCTCCTACTGTCTCCACACTATAAATAGTCCTAGTTTTACCCCAATAAAGCTGGAGCTGGAGCTGAATCACTGGCGCTATCCTTCCGTCATCGACTCACGGAAATCCAGCTTCAGCCGTCCCACACCTCTCCTCGTGACCTGGCAGCTGATGGGTCCCGAACTTAGAGAGAGAGTGCATGGGTGAAATTGGGGCGGAACTTGACCGGGTCAGCCCCGGTAGCAGAGACACGGAGAAGCAGGGACCCGCCAGAGCTGTGGGACCCGCCGCTTCCCAGGTGCATGCAGGAGACCGGTGCCACGCTAGCAGCTGGCGCCCCGAGATCCCCGCACGCCCATAATATAGTGCTTCATATTTATACATAGTAATAAGATAATAGAAGGAAATAAAGGTTACAAAATAGGAAATGGAGGTGTCAGTGTCCTGATTTGCAGATGATATGATTCTAACATAAAAGACCAGAAAGACTCCATCATTCCACCATAGAAGTCTTGTAGCTAATAAAAACACTCAGACCAATAGCAGGATACAAATTTAACAATAAAAAATAAGTAGCTTTCATAGACTCAGCAGGTACAATAGCAGACCTACTGAGAAAGAAATCAGTAAACAATTCTATGCACAATGGCCTAATAAATGTCTTGGGGAAAATGTTACCAAGGAAATAAAAGAGTTGTTCAGTGAAAACTTTAAGACACTGAAGAAAGAAACTGATAAATCAGAATAGGAAAGACCCCTATGCCCATTAATTGGTAGGATTAAAATTGTGAAACTGACCAGCCTACCAAAAACAATCTACAAATCCAATGCAGTCCCCATCAAAATCCCAACACAATTCTTCACAGAAATTTAAAACACTCTTAATGTTCATATAGAAATGCAAAACCCTGAATAGCCAAAACAATATTGATCAATGGATCAGCATACCTGATTTAAAGTTATACTACAGGTCCATAGTAATTAAAAGAGCAGGGTACTAGTATTAAAACAGACAAATCGATTATTGCAATAGAATTACTGACCAAGATACAAACCCCTACTGCCACCTCATAGGAAAGAGCATCTTCAAAAAATTCTTCTGGACAAACTGGATAACCACACATTGAAGCCTAAAACTAGTTTCTTATTTCTCACTCCACACAAAACTCAATTCCAAACGGATTAAGAAATTAAGGCTGGGGCTGGAGTGATGGCTCAGCAGTTAAGAACACTGGTTGTTCTTGAAGAAGATCCAGGTTTGAATCCCAGCACCCACATGGCAGCTAACAACAGCCTCTTCTGACCTCCGCGGGCATTGCACGACACAAGTACACTTACCTACATGCTGGCAATACATGCATACACATAAAATATAAATAATAAATAAAATTTCAAATAGTAAAAAGAAATTAAGGCTATATAATGCTATACAGCCTGATTCCTTTAGATGAAAAAGTAGAGAATATGGTTAAACTTATAGACATAAGAAAGGCCTCTCTGAGTATTACTCCTGTAGTCGATGAATTAAGACCAACACCTGGTAAATGGGATCTCATGAAACTTGCTTTTGTACAGCAAGGACAAGGATACCATCTGTAAAGTTATGGGGCAGCCTACAGAATTCAACAGAAAAACAACTACTCATGAAAAAATATGTGAGAGCAGAAGTGATGAGTTACTTTAGACTAAGGTTTGAAGGAAAATAATGTGTCAGCAGCTACATCCTCTATTCCATGGATTCTGAAATCATGAAGAAGGGCCTGCATTAAGATGATACAAAGAAGATGACAACCACATAGCCTTGACAGCTTATTTCAGACTACATATGTTTTAATGTGTTGCAATTTATACATGCCTAATTAAGAATTTATAGATTATATTATGTTAATGGCTGGATATTTGTAGCTTTCTAATGAGATGCGAAATATACACAATTTTCTTTTCATAACTGTAGATAATTTTAATATTTAAATGATGGAAAATCACTTTTTTTTTGAGACAAGGTGTCCCTGTAGCCCCAGCTGGCCTGGATTCACTATGGAGACCAGGCTGGCCTCGAACTCACAGAGATCTGCCTGCCTCTGCCTCCCAAGTGTTGGGATTAAAGGCGTGTGTCACCATGCCCA
>NW_008329335.1:1475144-1476168 GCF_000622305.1 Nannospalax galili
AATTATGAATTTTCTAGGTAATGGATGGAACCATAGCCTAATAGAAGGAAAACGAAATCACATAATCCAAGCATTATTAATACTAATATTGGGATCAGGATAATGGGGGTACCTTGGGGTAGGAAGTGGGCTAGGCCTATTAGTGTAGGGGTAGCGAAAGAGGCAAATAGATTTTCCTTCATTTTTTAGAAAACATTATACTGGGTGAGGTAATTCAGAGCCAAAAAGACATTGTATATTCTCACTCATATATTGATTTTGAATCAAATTTTTAGGTATGAGTGTTTAATTTACAGGACCTTTGGAATGGAGGAAACTAAATGTACATCTCAGGGAACATAGTAGAAGAGGGAGTAGAAAAAAGTTTAAAAGCTAAAGGTTTCCTAATTAATGCATTCTAGACATGATAGAGAAGGTATGCCCATGAAATTGCTTCAGTATGGTAGTCTAACTAGAGTGGCCTCATGAGAAAACCACTTGACATGCTAAGGTGGATGGAGGAAATTCATGGGGTCCTACCATACTATGAAGAACTACAATCAATGGAGGCTAAGGGAGGGAGAATTGGGTTTCTCCAGGTAATATCCTTGAGAGATTATGTACTCCCAAGCGGCCAATCATAAACATATGTACACACAAGCACCACTAAATGGACTCAGTATATTTTATTATATATATGTAAATATATAAATGTATGTACAGAGTTGTAACAATACTAATCAAAGGAATGCGAAAGAATTGTGACATGGGAGGAGTTGAAGAAGGACTAGGAGGGGCTGAAATGATGCAAATATAATACCCATGTATGAAATTATATAAAAAATCATAATAAAAATTATTTTTATTTATTTAATAACCACATGACTACAAGAAGCATTTCATTACAGCTTTAACATATTCAATAACAATATCCAGAGCAAGGATACATCTCTTTCAAAAGTGGCTGTAAATTTTTAGGTTCACAGTTGAATTAATACAGTTATACAATATTGAACTCAGTATAAATCCTATAAGACATAAAATT
>NW_008329335.1:1477711-1481019 GCF_000622305.1 Nannospalax galili
GAGCAAAGACACATCTCTTTCAAATTGGCTGTAAATATTTTGGTTCACAGCTGAATAATATAGTCATACAATATTGAACTCAGGGTAAACCCTGTAAGACATAAAATCGAATGAGTTTTTAACCTTTAAAAAAATCTCCATTTCATTTTAAAATGTACTTTTTCCTACAGAAAGACTCATATTTAATGCTACTAACACTTAGATGTTTGCACATGTGCCTCTAATCTCTATGTATCTAATTATTACTAGTCATAGTCAGTTACACTCAGAGCCTTGGATATAAAATCATCAGGTAGATTTCAATGGTAATATTTATTAACTCTACTAATTAACAAGAAGTAAATTTTTTTGCTTCCTCCTCAAATATAACTCTTTTGTTGTTGGTGGTGTGTGTGCATGTCATACAGAACATCCCAAACAATCTTTTTCTTCTATATACCCACTTCCCAAATGGCACCCTCCCATAGCCGCCCCCCCCCCCGGAGCCCATACACTCTGTTATCCCTGTTACTGTCCACTGTGTTGTCAATGCCCCTAGCAATTTGCCAGTGCTTGTCCATCCACTGAATTTAGTCAGCCTATCTAGAGATCCTTGTTTTATGAAAGTCAGCTGTTCCTCACCTAGCAGCAATCAGTTGTCAATGTTACTTTAGCTAAGATTGGGGTCTGCTATTCATTTTCCCAGTTCTATGTTAGGTTACAGTCTGGGAGTCCCTTGGGCCACCCTGGCCAACAACTCAGAGGAAAATATCTCCTGACTGGCATTGTTCCTTGTTATGTAGCCTTTAGCTATACATATGACTCTTAAAAAATTACATTGACCCCTTTAATCTTTGGTTATACTTTCCTTTTTGGTGTTTAAGATCCTACAGTTTGCCCAGATAAGCCAGTTTATTTTTACTCTTAAGGTCATTTGAGGATCTGTTCCTCATGGGTCACATGGGGTTGGGAGGAGCCCCTAGCTCCTTTCTTTACCAGTTTTGTCTATGTGAAGATGAGTCAAAGGTCCTGCTTGACCATGGCTGACTTTGCTTGGAAGCATGGAAGAAATGTTTCCTCTGTGTTGACTTTCCTCTTTGTAGACTGGACACTGATTCAAGTCCATCTGGTGGGATCTCCATTGCCTCTATGATCAAGAGGACAGGTGACTCACCACAGTTACAGGACGCTTTGTGAGATGCTCATAGTCCCCAGGAACATAATTGACCTAGGAGGGCAAAGAGCAAAAACTGTCCTTTATATCCCTTTGACCAAATTAGTATAGGCCTCAAAGTATGGCTGTTAAACATCCAAGCAGGTTAGTTCCACTATTCTAGTACTTTTAAGTACCATATGCCATGTTGGTAAAGCTTGGGCAAAGACCAAACATTCTCAGACAAACTTTGCCTAGACATATATTATATTCCTTGATCTAGTTGTACATATAATTTGTCAGTAGGGTTTTGAACTATTATGGTTCCCACTGCTTTTTAAAAATTAGCTAGGCATTATTTATCTCTCGCATTGTCTAACCCTTCCATAATGGTTTCCCCATTTAAGGTGCCCCCATTATTTTCTTTTCTCTCTTAATAATACCCTTCTCCTACGGTCCCACCTCTCTTGTGTTCCTTCTTTCCCTTTATTAATTATAAAATTGGAAGTGGTGATTCACTGGAACAGAAGCCACAAGATGCCTCCTTCACAAAATCACCAATGTAACAAAAACTCTAAGGTATATGTTTACCTCATATACTATCACATTCCTTTTGGGCTGCATTTGCAAAAAACAAGCAACAGACTACAGTGAAGTCTTGAAAAATCTCAAGGGATTCCAATTGAGAAATATTCTGGAAAATAACTGTAAGTTCCCTTTGAAAGTTTCAAGATGTTACAAAGAAAATGAAAGGTGGGAAAAGCTATTAAAGGGGAAGCTAAGTAAATGGAGTATGGATTTCTACACCGATCTGGAATAGAAAAAAATAAAGCCTAATTAGAAAAACTCTTGAAATTTAAATAAAGTCTATCATTTAATTAATAGCAGTTTGTTGGTGTTAATTTCTTTCCTTGATTGAATAATTTTACAATGATATTGTAAGACATTCACATTAGGTAACAGTAATTTTAGCTTACCTGATGACCCTATGCCATTTTGACAATTGGTTTTTAGCTCTAAAATTCTGCCAAAATAAGCATTTTAATTTAATTTTATTCAACACTATGATAAATTATTCATGCTTTCTACCGTGCTATGAAAGATTCTGTATTTGTCTCCATTATCTGTGGTGACAAATAGCTGTCGATAATATGCTTCATAAAAAGTCAAACATTTATCCTTTCAAGCTTAAGTGTAGCTTTGAAAATAAATTTTAGGAGGTATTTGTTGTAGGAGGGAAAATCAAAAGATAATTTTGGGGAAAATGATGTTTGCAAGTGTTTTCATTACTGTGAGATTTAGTTGCCAAAAATGATACAAGGGAACCATCTGTAACAAACTACCACACTGGCACACTTAAAAAATAAACTTGAAAATTATGGCTGATTGGGCATAGATGGAAATGTTAGGCTAAGATAACTCACACAAAAACAGAAGGAGAGCTTTAGTTAATTCTTTATATAGAGAGTCTTTCATAAATGCAGCTAAGAATATACAAAGTTTTGAGTGGATCGGGAGCTCGTGTGCTTTCCTTTGGTACATACCAGAAAAACTCTGAGGAAATCCATCTGTGAAGACCCCAGAGGACTGTTACTGTGATTAAAATGTCCTAAAGCTCAGTCTACAGTATGAATAAGAAAAACGAGCTATTATCTGAGATTTAGCAAAAAATGTTCAATGCTTCAAAAGCTTCTTATTAGAGTGGATATAAAGTAGTCATGTTTTATAGACACTCTAAAATCGCAATAACTGAAAGTTACCCATAATTACCCCTTGGAGTCTTATGTTGTTTCACAAGTCTCCCATGTTTTTGATATTTGTCAGTTATAGCATTTTGTATACACTCTTTTGATCATTAAAATATGATTGTAAGACTACTATCCTCAGGCCTCTTGGGGTAAGTCTATAGCGCAGCGCTCCGCGCCGGGACTCCCTAAACCTCATTCACCCTTCCACCCCACCCACCACCCCTCTGCCTCCCCGCCTGCCATTCTATACTCTAGTTTGGACCCTGTGCCATTCCGAGTCTTGGGGCCCCAGACACCTGGGGAACCAATACTGTTTCCTGATCCTTCTCACACAGAGCAACTCAGTCCCGTTTCTTGGGCTCCAGGAGCACCACTTCTGGTCCTGACCCCGCCCTCACCACTCTCTGCTTCCCTGGGCCTGCACCACC
>NW_008329335.1:1486443-1506646 GCF_000622305.1 Nannospalax galili
TAGCCAAATAAAATAGCTACATTCCTTAAAAAAAATATGATTGTAAATCATTTCTACAGTTCAAGATAAGTTGTGCCTTTAAAAAAATTATGCTGTCTTTGAACTCATTGCTATTTACATGGTCCAGAGCTTCAAACTGTAACTTTGCAAAGTACTCACCCTTTTCATGACTTTTGAGAGTAAGTCTTAAAGAAAAATGCATTAGAGAAAAGAATGAGCAACCTTTGATACATAAAGTTGGTTTGAGGAATAAATAAAATATATGAATGTATTTCTATTCCATATTACTTTTCTAAGCGTAATATGCTCTATATTTGATGTGAAGGTTGTTGCCATTGATCATTGATCTGATAAGACCCAGCTGACACCCATTTGCTGTATCTACATTATCAACTACCGGCAAAAGAACAATGTTTTTTTCCCTTAGTTTCTCTTTCAAATAGATTGAAGATGCATGGCTTAAGTCAGTATAAAACTCTGGGTCATTTTGTAAAGAAAAAAAAAATCAGAAAATACTTTGTAGTCATACAAGTTTGTTTTGTTACACTAAACCTGTGGCAAACAATTTGTTAGAGAACACAGAGTTCACCAGTGCAGAGATTTTATTTTTCCTCAGCGCTTCCAATCCATGCTTAAGAAGAAGCAATTGACTAAGTTGTACCTCAAGGCACTGTAATTCACTTCACATGGGTGAACATTTTGCTTTGGGAAGCCAGTCACTCACAGCAAGACCAAATCTATCCTATTCTATTTTGTGCTGAGGATAGTAACTTGTATGTGAATAACAATTGCACTCTACAGTCCACCTTTGTTTGGTAGCAGCAGTTCAGTCCTTTAAATTATGTTTGCCTTTTAGTATTCTCCTAATTGATTTTCACAATGTAGTAATACAACCTTAACAATGTAACCTAAGATTACTAGAATCACTTAAGGCTGTGTGTAAGCTCTACCTTTTCAGTAATGTTGTCTCATGATTGCACATGAATTCACTGACCTCTGTTACACTGTGTCTTGAAATACAAATATTGTCAGTTATTCAACACACATTTAACAAATGCTAGTTCTGATTATTTGTTTTCTTTGGTTAAGGACCTTTGCCTAAGTGCAAGCATAGTGTGCAAACATGTGTGTGCATATACACACAGTTAGCACTTCCCAAGAATACAAAAGGCTAGTATTAGTTCTTTCTCATGACAAGAAATCTAAAGTGATAAAGGCTGGTGAGATACTGAGAGAGTGGTAAAGGCCTTTACACCTAAGACTGAGGACCTGAGCTTGATCCCTGGGACCATATAATGGAAGGAAAAAGCTGATATCACCATGTTGACTTCTCACTTGCACATGCACCATTGCCCAAAAACACAGAAAGGAAGTAAGAGATGGTTGATTAAAAAAAAGGAAGAAAGGACGGGGGGAGGGAGGGAGGGAGGAAGGGAGGGAGAGGGAGAGAGGGAAGAAGGGAGGTAGGAAGAGAGGGAGGGAATATAAGATTAATATCCCCAAGATGATTATATTATCAATGCATGAAAGAGTTAAAGTTTGAAATTCTTCTGTCCTCTTTGGATATAAATTCTTATTTTCATTTTCACGGAGATAAAAATTGAACATTATCTAATATTAGCATTAAAGGTCATGTTTTATAAGTGTATTGCTTTTAGAATTACTGAAACTCTAGAGCCACTCATTTGAACTACCATAAAAGAGAAATGTTCCTCCTCATAACTGTTGGACTCACACAAATTCACATAATTAGCTGGTAATGCACACCTCCAAATAGCAAATCATCCCGGTTCTGAGCCCATTTCTGGTGGAGCTACGTACCATTGATCTTTCAAAACTCACCTGCTTAGACTGATGCTCATTGCTGATGACTATTCCAGGGGTCTGTAATTAAACATTCCTGTTTGCAAGCACATTCCCACAGGATCATTGTATATTTGTGTTCTGATTTGTTATTACAGCTATGAGTTAACTAGATACCATTTCACCCTTTACTGCATCGTTGCTTGAGCTCTTCTCTGTTAAGAAGCACAAGTCAAGCGTCTGTCTTTTCTTCCTGAAGCTGATTATTGCTATTAACACCAGGAGAAGATGAGGGACACATTAGTAGTCATTGTCCTCCTTATTTTTCTTTCCTGTTTTATCTTCTTAATTCCAGACAATGCATTGAATGTTGCTTAATGAATGGCTACATGATTCCTGGAGAATCAAATCCAAACCTCTCAGTTTGGCATGCCAGACCCTTCATGATCTGCCTGGTGATTAGTTCTCTAGCTTTGTGATTTGGCAGCCACCCCTCACACCTGTGCTCCAGGCTCCTAGAATGTTTCCCTGTACCTTGGCAGTGCTGTGATTGTCATGTGTCAGCACCTTCACACCTTCTGCCCAGCGAGCTTCCCATCAGCTGCAGGCTTTGCTAAATCCACATCTTTCCAAGCCATGTTCACGTGTGGCTTCATTCCACATATTCCCCACTTGGTCTGAGCTAAGTAAGATAAATGCATAGATGTAGATATATCTGTGGCTAGAGAGAGATCGGAAATGTACCACAAGCAAATTTCCTCAGGACTTTGGAATCAATCTGCATAACTTGTTGTTGTTCATTTAAGAGACAATATGCTTTATTGTGTGATGTTGAAAAAGCTTTAATATTAAAACTGTTTTCAGTTCTAAATGCTAGTAGTAAACTTAGGTTGTCTGAACCTTTCTTCTTAGCTTTATAGATTCCATACTTGCTTCCACTGAGAACTGGGTGAATGTCTGGAATCTGTTGTTAGATATTCTTCCTCTTCTTTGTTTCATCTCAGATCTTAATGTTTACATAAACATTCTATAAGGCTAATGGCAACTTCAACGTTGCGCTATGTTAAATGCAAGTAATGTCTTTTGAAAGAATGTATTCCTCATTTAGCACAGTGATTCTTTTCTCTTTGTTGTAACACCTACTATGTTAAATTAAATGTCATGTATATTTGCCTTAACCAAATGTAAGCAGTAAGCTAGTTAAAGTCTTTAAAATAAAAATATATGTTTGTACGTATGTATGGCTCTACCCATAATCTATCATCTGTCTATTACCTATCTATAGTTTATCTATTATTTATTCATATTTTGTGTGTGTGCATGTGTGTGTGTGTGTGTGTGTGTGTATGTGCGTGCACACGTGCATGCATGCCCAATCTGTACAGGTGCTAGTGGAGGCTAGAACAGAATGTTCTTGTGCAGCCTGAGTTACAGACACCTTTGAAGCACCCAGTGTGAGTGCTGGGAACCAAGCTTGGTTCATGTGCGAGAACACACAGTGTTCTTAACCACTGAGTCATCTCTCCAGCCCCACTGTAGTACTTTTAATATTATTAAAGGAGAAAATACATAAAATTATATAAAAGACATAGATTCAACTGTATAGATTTCAGTATAACCTTCAAAATCAGACCCAGTAATATATAATTGTTCTCTGTCTTGTGAAATGCAAGAAGATTAAACTGTGTTTATAGGAGAAGCTGATTCAATAAGCATAAAAAGTACTGTGTATAGAAATTTTCTAAAATAGAAAATAATGTGACTAAGGAAACTAAGCCAAAGACCAAACATGAAGTTTGCAATGTAATTTTTTTTACTGAAAAGTGGTTTAGGTTTACAGAGATAGCTTTTTCTTTAAGTGAATAATTTAGTTGACATTCTTGATTCATTAGTCGGATTTTTGGATGAATGAACTATGATTTTGTCCACCTATCTAGCAGATCAAGGCACTTGTCAACACTGATCACACTCATTTCAGTCTGGTTCCAGTAAGTACAGTTCCTCAGAGGACAATGACTCTCCCATGAATGTCTCAGATGGCAATAACAGTAGGCTCAAGTCAAAGATTCCTTGGAATTATTTCATTGACAAGTTCAAGTAGTTTCTTTTATACATTGCCATTTGCTGAAAATTATTCTATTAGGTGAAACATATATGGATTCCAATAATATGTTATTACTTATTGAAATGAAATTCAAAAAAAAAAATAAACAGTTGTCCAGAAAATATTTTAATCTATGTGTGAAAGACAATAGAGGATTTTCTTTCAATATCTAGACTTTGATTCCTCACCCTTTTACTCAACAAGTTGCTTTAATCAGCTTAAACACCTCTGATCTCTGAGCCATCATCTCATCTGGAGCCCATGGAGAACTCCTCTCATGTGCATTCGATACTCCCTTTGCAAACTACTGTCAATTTGGTTTCAGAAATGTGGCAGAAATAAAAGCATTTGTTGAAAAAATTAGAGTTTTTAACCTTTAGGAACTGTACCACTTAGCAGAAACATTACTTCAACTATTTGATTTGCTATTTGTCTACCTCCAGTCACAACTAAAGATTTGGTGTTTGTGTTTGGTTTTCACCTTAATACATAAACTTTAATTCATTTTGAAGGTTAAAAATCCCTGCAGTCTTAGAACTCTGCCCTGCTCCTTATAAATTCTTTTCCACCTCTGCTCTGTGGCATTCTTTTTAATATAAATCCATTTCAAAATTAAGACTTATTAAATTTTTCCTGTGCAACCAGAGATAATCTGGTGGACATACCCCATATTGTATCTAACTCATAGGAAGAATTTGTATAGTGAAGTCATAATCATTATTTGAGAGTTCTTTTAATTCTTTTTTCCTTTATGTTATTCATAATCTATTTCAACAATTTTGTGTAGGACAATAACTTCCTTTTACTGTCATTTCATATCTTTCATTTTCCATCTTTCCCATGTATCATGTAGTTAAAAGGATTCTTTTAAGTCCCTGCTTTTTTTGATTCGATATACCTATATGAAAGCACACAGAACAGCAGCAGTGGAGAAAGGCATATTCATCCAAAGAAGCACAGAGCATGCTCACCTCCAAACCAAACCAAATATACATTAGAATAGAAATACTGATATTATCTGTGAGAGGCACAATCTTCTTTGTGTGAGATCTGCTCCTGATAACTGAAGGACTTCATGTAGTCACAGATGTGTGTGTTACTTCTTTCAAAGAGAGGAATTGCTTTGCACATGAGAAAATATGTATGCAAAAGCTCCTCCTAGGTTCTGTCCCCATGGGTGCTTCTCCCTTAATAAATATTGCTACATTTAATTGGAGTGTGACACTTTTTACTATTTGAACTATCTTCTCCACACACCCACTAAACTAGCTAAAGATTGGAGTCATTTGATTTTCTTTGATTCAGTTTGGCTAATTACTATTCTCTTAAACTTTGTTTCATTCTCTACTTAGAAAGTGATAAGTCATTTAATTTGGGGACTAAGCCCAATTACCTATTTCTATTTAGCTGTATTAGCATTAAAGGTAAAATGTTGATTTTCTTCATTCTGATTCTTTTTAAAAATATTTTATTTATTATTTTTATTTTATGTGTATGTGTGTATTGCCTGAGTGTAAGTAAGTGCAACTGTGTTGTGCAATGCCCGTGGAGGACATAAGAGGCTGTTGGATCCCCTGGAACTGGAGTTACAGACATTTGTTAGCTGCCATGTGGGTGCTTATATATGAACCCGGATCTTGTGCAGGAACAACCAGAGTTCTTAACCACTGAGCTGTCTCTCCAGCCCCTCATTCTGGTTCTTAATTTATTGTCTATTTACTTGGAAAACAGGACTTAATGATAGATAAGCTTACTGATGTTTCGGAAGTATGCCAAATTAATTATAATTCAAAAAATATAACCTTCTCTAACCAAAACATAGGGTCTATTTTACTGTGCAAATATGTAATTTTTTTTTTTTTAATTTCAGACTCTGAGGCCTGGAAGTTGGCTGAGTAAATAAAGTGCCTGTTGTGCAAATCTAAGTGTGAATCCTCAATATTCATGTAATCTCAAGACTGGTAAGGAATCTTTTGGGAATCAGGCAGATCCCTAAGCTCACTGGCCAGCCAGCCTAGTAAAAACTATGTGCTCCAGGTTCAGTGATAGACTCCGACTCAAAAATAAAGTGGAGAAGTAATGAGGAAGAAATCCTAAAGTTAACCAGCTAATATCTGGTCTCCAATTATACCTACATGATTACATATTCCTGCACACATGTGTATGCCACACATATACACATAAACACACACATACTCTCTTATCTCTGTCTCTGTCTCTCTGTTTCTCTCTGTCTCTCTCCCTCTCTCTCTCTCAACACATACACACACACACACACACACACACACACACACACACACACACAATTCAGAATCTTATAGCAGATCCTGCTGTCAAAAACAGAGCCTTGCTTATGCTAGGCAAGTGCTCCGCCACTAAGCTCCATGCCCAGTTCTGAGATAAATGGTTTCAGGTAGCATTCTAATAAATAATTGGCACTGATGATTGATAGGATCAAGGGGGAGCAAATGAAAATGGAGGACTGATTTCTGATAACACTTCAAAAACATTTATTAATAATTTACAGACCTTCCAATGTAAAATTGAACAAGATTATATTACCACTGTGAAACACATTCACTGTACACTGGTTACCAACTGCCCGAGTCCAGTGGAATTGACCACATTCAATCAACCAGTTCAATGATATGGATGAATTCTGTACAAATAGGCAACTATAAACAAAAGAATTCTAGGCCTGATATCCTAGGCCTCTATTTTCTCCAATCTAAAGGCAGCTTCTCAGGACTGATGGGATTTCAATGGTACAAACCAATTAAACCGTAGTTGTAAGATTTTAAAGTGGAGCCTGCCTTGAACTATATTCCTTCCAGGCACTGTGAGCCCTGGAATATAGTTTTGAAGGAAAAATTGATTCAAGGGGACACAGAGACAGAACGTCGGGTCTTTCACATCCTTAACTCAAAGTGTTACAGTCCTGGAATGAATAGCAGCAAGGACTAGGTAACTTTAGGCAATTTCTTCCTACATGGTAGTCTCAGGAGATTATATATTATTCTTTAAAAGTTGCAGTAATTGAAGCATTGAGAACCACTTAAGCCCAAGGACATTCAATAGAGAGTCCTGGAAACACCTTCTACATATGCACATGATATGTCACCCACACTCATACTCTTTTCAATAAATTTCTATGTCTAATGTACCAGGAATCTGTGTTCTGACAGTAACAAGACTGGGATTTTCTAGAATTTCCTATTGACCAAACCTTTTCATGTAGACCAAATTGTATTTGGCTCCTTTGGGGAACTGAGACAAATTTTTGTTCACGTGTAATATCCTTTTTGTTTCTAAGTAGTATTCGTCATATATATTCAACACATTTATTTGTTCATTATCTTAATTTCTCTCTTTCAGAGACTAACTGAAATACGAGCTCACATCAGAATATTTTCTTATTTTATTAATCATTTTTATTTCATTCATTGCATTATATATACATATATATATATATTCCACAGACATACAAAAACACCAAACATACTAATCAGTAGCCATAGGCATCTGATTATTAATAATCTTCCAAAGTACCATCTCAAATAGCTATTTTTTGCCATTAGTGCTTATATATCTACAACATTTCTTCCCTTGTTGAATCTACAGTCAATTACACTCAGCCTGAGTTATATTTCCGTTTGATTTTCTTCACTGTAGATCTGATAGTAATAAGTGTTCTTTAACATGTTAAAATTAAAAAGTCGTTATTTTACCTTCATGATTTATTTTATTATATTTATTTATTTATTTATTTATTTATTTTTGAAATATGATGACCCTGTAACTCCAGCTGGCTGGGAACTTTCTATGAAGACCAGGATTTCTTCTGTCTGGCAGAGTTCCACCTACCTCTGCCTCCAGAGTCCTGGAATTAAACGCATGTACCACCATACCTGACTAGATTAGATTCATGTTTTAATCTTATTTTTTCCCTGGACATAAAATCTATGTTTTCAAAGACATTTTTACATCTAAAAAGTGCCTGTATTGGTTTTCTTTTGCTGGTGTGACAAGTTACCATTTGTTTTGTCCTTGAAATAGTCAGTTTATCATATCATACATTTTTGTGGCCTGAGGTCTGACATGGGTCTGAATGAGTCTTCTCCTTCAGTTTCTCCAGGCTGCCAACATCCACTACCTTCAGAGGTCATGTTTTCCCTAAGATATATTTTATTTATAATTAATAGTCCTTGTATTTTAATGTAACAAATCATTTATACTTTCGTTCCTCAAAGTTAGTACAGAATGAATTTATCTACATTCTTTGGGGGGAAATTTTTTTTACAAATTTCATACAATACATTTTCATCTTATTTAGATCCCCTCCCCTTTCTGAATCCCCCTTATTTCCTCTCACCCAACTTCATTTACTCTGATATAAATATATACCATATGCACTATTTATACTGTACAATATATATGTCTCTATAAAGTCAATATTATTTATCCAAATGGCCTTCAGTATGGGTCCATCAACTGGAGCCTGGCTAACCTACAAAGAGTTACACTTTTAAATGAGATTGGCTCTCCCCCTCCCAGTAATTATTGGTTGCCAATAGTTCCTCAGGTAGGGTTGGGATTTCTTAGTCACTTTCCTAAGACTATGCTAGAATTTTGTCTGGCTTGAGCTTACATGGGACTTGCAAATACTTTCACCATTGCTGTGAGTTCATATGAGTAATCGCCCAGCTGTCTAGAAAACTGTTCCCTTGTGGTCATACATCTCCTCTGGCTCTTAAAATTTTTTTACTCCCTCTTCTGCAATGATCTCTGAGCCTTGGGAGGTAGAATTTGATATAGGTGTATTATTCAGGGATAAGCATTCTGCAGCATCTTATTCTCTGTAAATTGACCAATTGTGGATTTCTGTGTTAATCACCATGTGCTGCCTAAGGAAGCTTCTTTGAGAAGTTGAGAGTTGAGAGATGCATTAATTTGTGAGTATAATGTCATCTGGAGTCAGTCTAACACTATATCTATTTATCAAAATAATAGTATTAGGTTTTCTCTTGGGGCCTATGAGTCTGTCTAGCAGGTTCCTAGGCCTGATATCAATGTCAGGTATGGGCTCCATCTTATGAAACACACGTTAAGTCCAATTAGAAAGTGGTTGGTTATTCGCATAATATTCATTGCATTATTACACAATTGGACATATCTTTCCAGGGCAATTGTTGTTCACAGGATTCACAGCTGGGTCATGGTAATAATTATCTTTCTTCTGGTAGCACACATAACACCTTCCAGCACTATGAAAGCTAGCCAGTAGCTAGCATGAGCTAGGTTTCTCCTTGATTTTTCTATGGCTCATGTATGTAGTGTTTTCAGCAATAGAAACTTATCATCATGTTCTGGTGGGTAATCAAGAGTAGGGGTAATAGCCAACATCGTTCGAAGACCCATGGTCAACAGTTTCAAAAGAGGGAGTCCATTTCTGGCATTGGGCTTTGCTTTGCTAGCCTATGGTATGTAGTAGGGGAAATGTTCCCCTGTTGTAAGGTAACTCCTTTAAATCTTTCTTTTATAATGTATGTGTATATCCTTTATAAAGCTTCTATAATGCTAAGTTTCTATATGGCTTTGCTCAAGGCCTTTAATATTAGTTATCCCTCTCCATAGCCACTCCTCTGCCCTGCCCTCCCATTCTCCAATCCATTTAATCCTTCCTACTCTATTATTCACTTTCCTTCTTTATGTCACCATATTCTACACCCCTCAGTCTCTCCCCTTTGTTGTTTATTAGTTTCCTGACCTATCTGGAGTTTTCAGTTGAAATATACACATCTGTAAATCGAAAACTAGCACTAGGTATGGAGAAAGCATGCAACATTTGTCTTTCTTTGTCTGGGATACCTCACTTGGGATGATTATTTCCAGTTTCACCCTTTTATGTATAAATTTCATAGATTCATTTTTCTTAATAGCTGAGTTATTCCTTTGTATAAATGTACTATATTTTCAGTTTCCATTCATTTGTTTATGTGCACCTATGTTGTTTCATTTCCTGGCTACTATGAAAAGGACAACATTGAACACAGATGCACAGGTATCTCTGTAGTAGGAAATAGAGCTTTTTGAGTATATGCTCAAGAGTGGTATGGATCTTATAGTAGATTGGATCATATCGTAGATTTATTTCCAGCTTAATAAGAAATCTGCACACACTAGCCACTTCATCCACAGTGGCTACAACAAATATATTCCCACCAGCAGTGGATTAAAGTTATTCTTTCCCCACATCCTTGCCTGTACTTCTTTTTTGTTTTTTTATTATTTTTTATTTTTTTGATCTTACTCATTCTGAATGCAGTAAGATGAAATCTCAAAGTGATTTTAGTTTGCATTTCCCTGATTACTAAAGTCATTCAACATTTTTAAAAGTCTTTCTCAGCAATTTGCACTTTATCTTAAGTCCCTGTTCAGCTCTGAGCCCCAGTTTTTAAATTGGGTTGTTTTCCATCTTGAGCTCTTTGTATATTCTAGATACTAACCCTCTGTCTGTGTTCTAGCTCATAAATATTTTCTCAGTGTATAAGTTGCCCCTTTATTCAAATGATGGTGTCCTTTGCAATACAGAAGCCTCTAAGTTTCATGAGTCCCCATTTGTCAATTTTTGGACTTAATTACCACACTATATGAATTTAGACTTACTTCCTGCACTTTTCCTGTTCAGAAAGTCCTTTCCTGTGCCTATAAGTGCAAGTCTATCCTCTACATTCTCCTCTATCAGATTTAGAGTAACAGGTCTTATATTCTTATTTCATTTTGTCTTCTTTTCTCCTCCCTTAAGTATTATATGAAATTGACAACTGTCTTGATGACTGAAGTTGAGTGCTCATAATAACATGTAATAGAAATCTCGATTTGGGGAGTTGCTGAATTACATATGAAAACACTTTCATTTTGCTTCATACTCAAAGAATATTTTACTGGTTTTGAATTCATTGGTTGGTAGACATTTTCAGCTCATTAAACACATTGTTCTTTCTTATTCACCTTTTATAGTTGTTGTCATTCCTAACTTTATTGTTTATTTTATCCCAGGAAACACTCTAGTGCAGTGACACAATTTAAAACAATCTCCTTGTCTTTGCTGTTGGTGACTTCACAAGGCTGTGTGAGTTGTTTTTGGTTTTTTGTTTGTTTGTTTGTTTTTAATTGATGTGATTTGCTTTGAGTGCTTCTCAATATCTGTCTCTCGTTTCTGAAAAGGTTTCAGCTAACATTTTTGGTATTCTGCTGCTGTTTCTCCTCCCATAACCTCTGATATCACACAAGATACGCAATTAAATACTCACTCTAACGTGCATGAATATAAATGTCTGTTGAATACTCTCTACCTTAACCACCTACTACATCATTTTATAATTCTTACCCCAAACTTGATAATTATTCCAGTGACTACTTTTTACCTGTTCTTAAAGTCATCTATTGATTTCAAATGATTTATTAGTTACATAAGATTTTTTATTTTTAGATTTCAGTTTGGCTATATTAAATTATTCTCTGTTTTTGGCTCTTCTACCTTCATAGTGTATTAAACACATTATTATTTTCTAGTTCGATATTTCTATAATTGTTCTGCACTTATTCAGCAATGTTTATTTCCTTATGACTCATTCATATTTTTCCATTTTTGAGAAATTGGTTTTTCTTTCCCACAGTTTCTCATTGTCTATGAAACATATTTTGCAGAAATACTCAAAAGCCTGAGAAGAAATTGAATTTGTTTCAGAAAATTCTGTTTTTTTTTTTTAAATAAAATACATGTGTAATTTGTGTGCAAAGACTTTGCATTGAAATTATAACATGGGTTTTTTCAGCCCCTAACCCTACTAAAATGTGAATAACAAGCACAAATTCTTGATGGTCAGTCATATTTTAATTGATTAAATTTTCTTTATAGAATTTGCTTGATAGCTTTTGGAAAATGGCCATCACTAAAATTAGTACTTTCTGTCTCACAACTTTCAGATTAAAATCATGCGCAGATATCTTTTCATAGTCTGCATCTTTCTTATTCAATTATCTAAGCTTTAACAAATCTAAAATACACATGGAGATATGACAACTTGTGGATTTATTTATGTCAAAGTTTAGAATGTATGTTTTTGTTCAAATTCAGTCATTGAAATCTTGAATAGCCTATTTTGGAAGTTTGTGAATCAAAGTGAGTTTTACTAATGAATATGTGCCACATTGTTTTTAAAGTTCAAATGAAAGCTATTTGGTTGCTACTCATTTTCATTTCAGATATCTGTAAGAACAAATATGTAATTGTGATTATCAAATGTTGTTCTTCAGTCTGTTCTCTCTTGCAAATGGATTAATTTGGATGGTTAGAACTTTGGAGCATCCATCTTCATCTTTCTATTTTACAGAAAATCAAATTGTGTCTCTCATAGTTCCCAATATAGACTGCAAAATAATGTCTGTTTCCAAAATTAGCCAAGTAGTTCACATCATGATTTATTTGAGTTGCAGCTTGAAAATAATAATTTCCACTCTATCTCTTTCTGGATACTGACTGTTTTCTGCCCTATACTTCCATACCTTCCTTCCCTTCCCTTCTCTCTCTCTCTCCCTCTTTCTTTCTTTCTTTCTTACTTCACTTCTCCTTCATTCCCTCCCCCTTTTTTTCTTTACTTCCTTTCTTTTATGGCAAATTTCAACCAAGGGCCACACACAAACTTGGCTAACACTCAGCCATTGAGCTATACCCCCACCCATATCCTTGCTTCCTTATTAGCCTCATTCTATATTTAATTTATTTAATTATATGTGTATGAATACTTTGCCTGCTGAATCCTGTGTGTGTGCAATGCCTTACAGAGGCCAGAGTAAGGAGTCAGATCCCCTAGAGTTAGAGTTATGGAGAAATGTTAGCTGACATTTGTGTGCAGTGAACCAAACCTGGGTCTTCTGTTTAAGGCAGACAAATTGGGATTAGATGACCTTTCATGGAGTTAAGCCCTGGAAAATTCTGATTCTTCTTCAACCAACCTCCATTGATGGCCTGTAGCTCTTCATCTAGGTGTGGGACATTATAAAATTTCTTCCTTCTCTCTTGGCAAGTAAACTGGTCTTGTCATTATGCAGATCTTGTTAGAGGATCATACTACGTAGATTTCATTGTTATAGCTTCCTTATTATGTCTAGAATGTTTTATCTTGCAGCAGATGTCCTGTTCCTCTGGATATTGTAATTTTTCAGGCCCCCTCTTCTGCTATCTTCTCTGAGCCTCGGGTCTAGGGCTTGCATGCTAGATGTATCAGTTAAGGTCAGACACCACATGGTCATTTATTGACTATAGTTTGAGCAGTTGTGGAAATTTGTAATAGTTTCCATCTGTTGCATAAAGAAACTACCTTGATGAGTGGTGAGAGCCATGCTTACCTGTGAATATAAGGATAAGTATCAGAAAATAGTAAGAAATTACATTGGTTTAGGAAAATCAAAATAGTAGCTTATCATCTAGGGTCTATGATTTTCTCTGATTTTTCCAGTCATGTGAACTTTGCTATAGTTACAGAACCACTCATTTCTACTGAGTGGACCTTGATTCTAATTAGACAGCATATATACTCACATCCACAAATGAGTGCTAGCCTACATCACGTGTTGTTGGAAGTCTGGGTTACCTCACTCTGTATAACAGTTTCCATTTCCATCCATTCCTGCACATTTCATGTTTTCATTTTTCTTTACAGCTGAGAACTCCATTGTGTGAATGCGCTGCATCTTAAATATCCATTCATTTGAGGGATGTTGAGCTTGTTTCTATTTCCTGCCTATTGTGAAAAGAACAGCAACAAACATGACTGAGCAAGTACATCTCTATTATGATAACAAATCCTTTGGGCATATGCCAAGGAGTGGTACAGCTGGGGCATATGGTAGATCTATTTTTAGTTTGTTTTTTTTTTTCAGTATTCTCCACACTGATTTCTATAATGACTTCACCAATTTTTAACACCACCAGTAGTGAATAAGAGTTCCTCTTTTCCCGCATGCTTGCCAGCATTTGTTTTTTGGATATTAGCCATTCTGACTGGGGCAACATGAAATCTTAATGTAGTTTTGGTATCAGAACTTAATGTAGTACTCAGTATCAGAAAAAAATGAGCTTGTGTTGTATGACTTTTTTTCTTGGTATGTTAAGAGAGTCTTAATAAGATCATTATATTTGGCTTTATTTTTGTCATAACAATAAGGAAATCAAGTCAGAAAAATATCATGGAGAGTTTAACCATATCAAAGACAGGCATTTTAGATAAAAGAGAATTCCTTGAGTTGATAGTGGGATAAGAGAGATGAATAGAATGGAAATGCAAAAAATGAACTAGAATATATAATTTTAGAGAATCAAGAAACAGAGGAATATTTTGTTCTATGGGATTCATTCCTAGATGGCATTGAAATTGGTCTAAGTATGATTTTCTACTCCCTTCTCAACTTCAATTTTCAATCATGCTAGATAAGTTTTTATACTTGTTTTTTAGTTTTAAATTAGAAACAAATAATTTTTAAAATGAGAAAAATAAAAATTAATGTTCAAAAAAAGCTTTACTTACAAAGTGAACATAGCATTAAGTTATGAACTTAAATTCATTGAGCTTCTTGAAACTTAACTAATGGTAGAATAGATAAACAAGCAGTAAGCAAATGTTGAGCATTACTTGTATATTTAACTGTGTCAGAAAACATAATTACAGGCAATTATGATTAATGTCCAACATCAGATATTAAGAACCTGAAGTGTGTAAAATTTGCAGACATGATTAAAATACCATTGGACTTCAGTGGGTGATGCTAGCAATCAACATTGGAATACGAGTTAAATTAATGACGAACATGATTAACTATGGGCCTTTCATAGAGACAAAGGTACATGTCTAAGGAATTCTAGTACAAGAGGCCACAATAGCAATTTTCACTCTCTCAAAAGACAAAATTAGGATCTGGTTGAATGCTTAGTCACATCCAGACAAAAGGAAAAGATGGAAATAAGTGGAGTGCTGGACATGAGAGAAGTTTCTCATCTTTAAATGCTATCCTAGCCAAAGAGGTAGTCAGCGTCGCTTTACAACTGAGTCATGGCAAGTAGGGTTGGTGAAGTTTTTAAATATATAGTATAGTCAATGAAGGCATGAAATCAGGATCTGAAAATCTGGATAGGTTAACATGCCAGCAATAAGTATTGCAAGAGTTTCAAAATGTGAGAAGCCTGGTCTCACATGAATGCAAATTTTGTGGGTGGTACACAGGGTAGTCTTTCAGGATAAGGCACAGAAGGACTCATTCAACACTCAGTGCATTTATTCTAATTATTTATGAATTCACAGAGGTGAAGCCAACAAGAATTTCTGATTTTCTAGTTCACTGAATCTATGTGGGTATTCGTCCATTCTTTGCACATTTCTCTTTTCACTCTTCTTTCCAAATATTAACAAGCATGTCAGAACATTACTTTAATTCAGTGTATTCAATCATGGTAATTATTAGTCTGAAATTATAAGTGTATAAGAAATGGAATAGAGTCTTATACAGTAGTCTACTCTCTTTGTTTTCCTTTGGTCTCAATATGTCTGTCCACCTATGAATAAATTTATCTATCCTTGTGTGTGTGTGTGTGTGTGTGTGTGTGTGTATCTGACTCTCATCGTATCATGACTATATTACAAATGCATTTTCTCTAGGATTAGACACATTCTAATATGACAGTTTTTAACTATTATTCAGATTTATAAAAATTATTTTGCTTGCATCTTTCATAAGGCATGAATTCCAACACCATTTCTAGGAGGATCTCATTAGGATACTAAACTTGGAATAAAAAATGTCCTTTAGTCATACGTTGTGGTACAATGCCCTTAATCGTAGCTCTAAGGACTTATACTCAGAAGGCAGAGGCAGTTGGGTCTATGTGAGACTGCAACCAGACTGGTCTAATGCAATGGGTTCCAGGCCACCTGGGGCAACAGGAAGACCCTGTCTCAAAACATATTTTTTAAAAAAGATCCTTTGATATCTCATAGACTGTGGTGGTTTGAATAACAGTATCCCCAATAGGCTCCAAGTATTTGGACATTTTGATGTGAGTGGTGGGTGTTCTTTTGGGAGGTCTTAGAAGGTGTGGGCATGCTGGAGGAAGCACATCACTGGGAATGGACTATCAGAGTTCTTAAGCCTTGCCATATTTCCAGTCTCTCTCTGCTTCCTGTGCCTACTTGCAGATGTGAGTGCTTGGGGGCTAAAAAGATGGATCATTGGTGCAAAGCACTGGTCCTCTTGCAGAAGACCCAGGTTTGATTCCCAGATCCCACATGGTGACTAACCACCATCCTTAACTCCAGTTCCAGGGGATCTGACACCTACTTCTGACTTCCGCAGGCATTGTACGACACAGGTGCACTTATATACATGCAGGCAAGACACTTATACAATCACAAAAATATAACATTTTTTTTTAAATGTGATTGCTTAACCCTCTGCTCCTTCTCTGGCCTCCTGCGACACCATACCTCCCCACTATGATGGAATCTAATCGCTCCGGATCCTGGAACCATAGCCCAAATAAACTCTTCTTCCCATGAGTTCCATTCCCATGGAATAATCCTTTTATCACAGCAACAGAAAAGTAATACAGAAGTTGGTACCAGTGAGAGGGCTGTAGGCCATGAAGAACCTGCTCACAGCCTAAGAGCTTTCCTGAGGCTAAGTTGAAAAGCAATGGACTAATTTCTTTGCCAGAGGATATTTCAATATATCCTAATGTAGAAATGGTGGTGTGGCTATTAATGGTGACTATTATGCACATCTACAGTGAAAAATCACAAATGGGACAGAAAAAAGCAAAATCTACAATTTGAATTGCAAAGAGCACTAGGAAGTTTAATGTTGGTGCCAAGGCATGAACTTTGATAAAGAGATTAGAGTGATTAAAGACAAATCTAGAGATTTGAACTTAAAAAATGGCAAGAGTATTTTCAGGGCAAGTCCACACCCAACTAAGCCTCCAACTTGAGAAACTAAAATGCTGGAGGGGTTGTCTACTATTAGAAAACCACAGCATAGAAGACCTGCTGGTAATGTTGATGAAGCTGGCCAGAGTTCTCCCCAGGATGGCAGCATTTGAACTTGGCAGTGTCCTTCACGTGATGCTAGCTTTAAAGGCATGAAAGATGCAAAAGTGAAGAGGTCATGGTTCCTCATGTTTCAATGAGCCACTGAGGCCTGGCAGTGTGCAGCAGGGGTGTCCTTGCATAAAGAAGGCCCTTACAGGTCATTGCATGAAGATATGAAGGTGAAGCCTGGTTGACTGTGTAGAATCCAAGATGAAACCTAAAGACTAAAATGTAATATGTGACTATAATTTTATACATATGAATGTTTAAATACACATATATAAGCATATATTTACCCATAAATATGAGTAATAAATACATACACACATGAATAGATGTGCTATAAATTTTTTGATTATTCATCCAGCAAAAAATAATTGTCTCTCATGGTCTATTACTTTTAGTTTTTTGCTCTGAGCACAAAAAGGTATGGCATAACTATCATCACAGGATATGGAGAATGTTCACAATTCAGAGTTCTGTGCATACTGTCATACCTATGTGAACACTAATCACTCAAATCTCACATACCATAAGCTAAATATATTATGTACACTATATATTTTATAAAATGGTCAAAATATTTACATGTATAACCACTCGGAATTTACAAATTTATATTAGAATAGCATACTAATTAAGTATAAATATTTAAATGGATCATTATGCAAGGAGAAAGTTCTTGTCCTCTCTATGTGGAGAATTCAGCTCAGAGTCACAGTTTTATCAGAAATGTATTTAGCAAACAAGCTATTCTCCAGAGAAAGCTTGAAACAGACTTACCTGAAAGTGCCATAGCAGCCTGTAGGGGCTTGCATTGCGAAGTTTTAAGAAGTCTTGAAGAATATTTATGAGGTAGGTGACATATTCATGGGATGAAGTAACTTGTTTTCTCCTCCCAAATCATGTTTGCCCAGATCTTCCTTTAGGAACTTTTTCTCATGCTCCTTTTTAAATGCCCAGAAGGGATGTGAAACCCCAATGCCAAGTATATTATAATGAAGCTGAAGTCTTCTGAAGATGCAGACCCTTCATTTACTGTTCATGAATTAATGGGAAATATCCCTGGAACCTAAGTTTCTGATACATGGGGCCAAACCTAATTGAGCCTTAAGGATTTTTAACCACAGAAGGATGCTCTAAGTGTAAGCAGCCAGCTTCCAAGACACAGTTCCCTTGTTTCCTCATGTTTAACTGCTTGGCTACCTGGTCTCAGCAGCATTCCTGATTAAATAAAACACAAGATGCTAATATATAATGTATTGTCATTCATCATTTATGTCTACTCTGTAATTCTGTATATAGGACTCTACAATTTTGCAAAATTGAAATACCTTACTGTGGTACATTTTTATACATTTATTTGAAGGAAATTTAAAGAGAAACTCCCAAAACAGGAAGAGTTCCAGGCGAGGAAAATGTCCATGTGTCAGGGCCATGTGCTTCTAAGTGATTATGAAACAAAGAAGAAAAGAGCAGAGTAAGGGTGAAGAGAGACTTGTCTTCTTTGGAGTCACAAATGATTTTAATGCAGTAGCGACATTATACACTAATATACAAACCCAAAGGTCATCCAATAGAGGAACTTGGTCTATGGTACATCTATGACAGAAATCATCAGAGTTTGTCCAGATGATCAGAGTCCAGATGATTGGGAAGTTATTGACACTGGTTTCTAAATTTGTAAATTTCCTATCTTCTGACTCAAAATGAGTGACTAAAGTCAAGGAACATGGATTCACATTGTCCTGAAAGACATGTTTCACTAAAGAAGCTGTTATATGAACTTTATATGTACAAAACAAAGTAATATCACAAATCAATGCACTTACCAAATACATTTGTAGAGCTATCTGGTTGGTGGCTTACAGCAGAGTGAGAAGATCTATTCTTCAGGATTGAGAAATTATTTTATTATTATTTGAAATTTTTATACATCTATGAACTAGAGGCTGAACCTATATATGCCTCACTCCCCCTTTCTGACACCTTCAGGCTCCAACAACATATCTCAATTCCAACTTCACATCTTCTTTTTAAGGAAAACAACCCAAGGAATGCAACTAGTGTGTTGCTTATATGCACATGGATGTGGGGTTATCCACTGGGGCATGGGCAACATGCAAGTGGTCAAAGCCCCTATAAAATGTGATTCTCCCTTCAGCCACCATCAACTTTGAATAGATAGATCTTCAGTTAGGGGTGGGGCCTCAGTTCCCTTCCCACTGCTGCTGGGATATTTAACTAGCCTGATCTTATGCAGTAATCACAGCTGTTCTGAGGCCGTATGTGCAGTAGGCATGTCAGATACAGAGGACAGCATTATCACACTTCCCCGTCTTCCTGCTCTTAAACTCTTTCTTCCCCATCTTCTACTGTGTTCCCTAAGCCTTGCAGGAGGTTGGGGCTTGAACACTCACATTTACTTATTCTCAGAACTTTGAACAGTAACAAGTCTCTGCATTAACTACTACCCACTACATTAAGAAACTTCTCTGACCAGTGTTGAGAACAGCATAAATCTATCTATCCTTGTAAACATAAATATTTAGAATTCAGAGTCAGTTTAACAGCATGACTATCCAGGGTTGAGAACAGCACAAATCTGTCTATCCATGTAAACAAACATATTTAGAAATCAGAGTCAGTATAACAGCACGACTCACAAAAACAACAAAAACAAGATCAGAAGATCAGTAAATTCTCCTCTGCAGTCTATGATTCCCTCCCTATTCATGGGTTTTTATTATGTTTGGTACCAGGCAAGCAATACGGCAAGCCTCAAATCCAATCAAGAGAGTAGTTGGAAAAATTTTGCTTTACAGAAAAGTTAGCATTCACTGCCATGAATAATATAGAATGTGTTTAAAATAAGCTAAGAAAATAATGCTTTTTGAAAATGTTTTAGCAGTGTCTAAATTTATTATTCTATACTGTTAGATTTCTGATTTATCTGTTTGCATAAAAGAAGGCAAGAGATTCTTAAACTTCATTTTATTAATGCCACTACTTGAATCCGAGAGCATTATGATTAATTAAAAAGTACACAAGTGCAATGTTAAAATTCAGTCCACTGTTTAAGATAAGATGTCTTATATTTTATAGTGTTTTTAGATTTTCTGAATTCATCTCGGTTGACATAGTATAACTTAAG
>NW_008329335.1:1506673-1514325 GCF_000622305.1 Nannospalax galili
AACATTAGAACAGTGATCTTTAAAAATTATATTTGTCTTTAAATATTAATTCAATTCTTAAAATATTTAGCTTACACAAATTTACAGCTATTACAGATGTTAGTAGAAAAATAACTATGAAAATACTTTGTTTTTAAATGAGGAAGCCCATTTATTTAGCATTTCTATGAATGCTTTAACAATGGTTGAATAGTTATTTTCTGTTTGGGACAAATTAAAAAAATGGAACAAAAATTTAACACAAAATTTCCCGTCATCCAAACCACAGATAACCAAAACCCAATTTAAAGCACACTTTTTCCTTTTTTATTTCATATAAACCTTCAAGTCTCTTCTTCATCACTTAACAAATAAAATTAGACAAAAATATACAGAGTCAAAGCCATCATGTTATGAATAGGTAACAAATCAAATACGACTTATTTTTAATGTAATTATATTTATCAAACAAAGTTAGTCAATTTCAAGGTGAAAATTCTAATACTCTTTCCATTAGTTTACTAATCAAACCATAGGAGAAGTTTTTATCTTGACAACATGGTTCATGGTGTATGCAAATATTAGCATACATAATTTAAACCAGTTCTTTGTCTTTTTGATATTCCTGTATGCTGAATTTCCCAATGAGCTACACAGATTTCTTGAATTCATTGAGTACTGAAGCAAAATAATCAAATAGTCAAACTTACAAAAAAAGAGATTCAGGTTGTCAGAGGTGAAAGATTATGAGAAAGAGGATGTTCTTTCAACTAATATTAATGTTAAGTCAAGCAAATTAAGTAAGTTCTAGAAATATATTGTACAGCATAATACCTGTAATTAACAGTACAATATTGTGTAGTTCAAACAGTTTTAATGGACTAGATCTCTTATTGTGTTATCACAATTTAAAAACAATAACAACAGAACACAAGTCAGCCACTCTGGCAAAGGCTTTCTACTGCTACCTATAGTAATAAAGTCTCAAGGGTTTGCACTTATTTGACCTCACCAAACTGTTCTGTTAATACATATATCAAGGATTCCTCAGTAAAGCTGTAGTTAAAAAGCAGTGCTTCCTATCAATGTAAATCCGAATTACATTAGCAAAATATTTTGGAGGGCTAGTGAAAACTTGCTAACAACATATAAAGAAGACAATTTGTTCAAAAATCATTCAAATGCAGTAGAAGAAATGTGAATGTTAAAACTTCCCTGTGAATTTACAGTGAAGAGCGTGCATCTGAGAGTTGAAAGTAGACACTTTAGTGAACAAACACACAGATTTCTGGAAAATTGGTTAATAAGAATTTTACAGTTTAGAGGGTGCCTGACTTGTAGTTGTCTATGTGTGAAAAGTTGGGATTTTCTTTGTGGGGGGGTAGTGTTACTTTTATGTGTTGAGGCCTTCCTTCTAGCAGGAAATTGGGCCTTTGCTATGCTCTAAAAGGGTATATCCCAGGCCCCATTCAGTTTCTGTCTTTTCTTTGTTTCCTGGCCAACATGGTGAGGTAGAACTGGACAATTCACATCTCCTATCATGTGCACTGTGCCTGACTGGCCAAACTAAGAGTGCCAAGGAACCATGGACTAAGCTGCTGAAACTCTGAAGTTGGTATCTCAGATACTTTGAAGCATCAACAGATAACTTACTAACATTAACACTGTGCAGAATGGGAGGCCCCATCCAGAGGTCTGTGACTTCTATAGGTGTTAGCAGGGGAAGAAAGAGGTCTTAGGTGGATATTTGCCTAGGTAATATTCATTAATCACTGATTTATTTTTGCCAGTACTCCTCAAAAGTGTCTTTAAGAAACCTTTCACTGATATTGACTCAAAATCCTGCAACACAAAATTGAAGTGAAGAGAAAAACTTCATAAAAGAAATTTCTCTAATATATTATACTTGGTTTATCTCACCCATTTCAGTTGACATTTAGAATTTTTCCTAATAAAACTATAGAAACATTTTCAGCTCTATGGTCAAAGTCTATTTTACCTGAAAAAGTAAAATTTTACCAAAATAAAAGAAATATAAAGAAAAGCAAAATAAATAGACCTCCTTATCACAACCCTCTTCTTGATTTGCTTACAAGTCTGGTACAGATGAAATACTTGAGGCTGAAAAATATAGAGGAAATTCAGAAAATAAGTATTTTAACTAAATTAAGTTGAAGACTAAAATTGTAGCATTGAGGTGACATAAAAATTTATGTCCTCTGAGATACAGAATTAGCACATAGAGTAGATTTTGTTAGTATGATTCATACAATAACGCTAATATTTTCACACCATTTATATATACATATACATGGTTTTATATATATATATATATATAGAGAGAGAGAGAGAGATGGAAAGATGATAAATATATGATAGATAGATGATAGATACATAGATAGATATAGAGATGACAGATAGATGTTTTGCTGGTAGATATTATAGACACAACTGGGCGCTGCACCCATAAAAGTCTCAAAATATTTTTGCCTAAACAAGACCTGCATATATTTTTTTTTTCAGAATTTTTTTTTCACAGAATTTTACGCTAGGAAGAAACCTTCAGACTGTGTTGGCTCTGTGTCTCCATCTGCCCTGAAGTTGGTGAGCAGATGGGTGCTCTGAGAAGAAGCCATGTTCACGTGTTTTCCCTCAGAGTCGGCCTGCATGTAAATCCCATAAACAGTGACTATAGTTATGTTCTTTCTCTAAGCCTCTCAGTGACAACTGAATTCATGTTTATTTGTTTATTGTGAATTATATTTAAATAAAGCTTAAATAAAAGCAGTAGCTCTGGCTATTTTTTCTTAGCCTTCAGGTATTCCAGTAATTTTCAAGGTTTTATCTGGGGTGCCTTGTGTCTTTGGTTAACAAGACCATTTCATTGCTAGGAATATGGGATTTCTAGTGACATTTTTGCCAGTCTTGTTTTCATTGACTGAATTTATGAGTATTTTTGGTTTGATCTGAAGTGTAGACTTATGATATTCCTCACCCACTATTTTGTTTTAATTACCATTCCTCCTTGTAGAAGATTAATTTTTACCTCTCTCTGCCTGAGGCTACTTCTTTTATCTCAAATTAATAATTCATTTTCTTACCAAGCTTGAAATGAATTTGCCAAGCATTACATGTGGGACTCAATTTAGTTCATCTCATTGGGGAAAAATAAATGGATTTTTAGGGGCTGAGATAGAAAATAAAATTCTTTGGAGAGCATTGGCCTGTGCTCAGCACTTGTGTTTTCCTTGCTTTTATTAAAACATTCCATTTCCATGTGACTTGGGACTTCAAATTGTGGAGGAAACTCAACTGTGTCAGAATTGGCATAACAAGCATCATGATCTCTAGAGATCAACAAAATTAACTGTCCACAAGCACAGGATGCTCTGTATTAAAGAGAAAATTTAACCACAGAATTCTTGTGAATTTGGATATTATTATCAACTGGAGTGGAATGCTAATGAAATAATGATAAGTTATCAATAATGAAGTTTGTCTAAAAGACCTGCTATGGCAACCCAAAGAGATTCTCTGGGAACAGAAAATTGTAACTGATTAATTATATATTCCAAACCACTTATCATAGAGCCTGATTCCAAAATCATACTTAATATCTCTATTTAGATAAAGATAAAGAGCAAATTAATGGGGCTGGATGGATGACTCTGTAGTTAAGAATATTTGCTGCTCTTACAGAGGACTGGGGTTCAGGTGCCAGCACCCACATCAAGTGACACACAATGACCTATAACTCAAGTTTTGGAGGATCCTATGCTCTCTTCTGGCCTCCACAGGGACTAACTAGCATTCATGTGCATATACATAAAAACAGACACATATACATCACTGAAAATTTTTAAAGTAAATAAACCTTTTTTTGTAAAGCAGACAAACAAATAAATTAGGAAAGGGAGGCAAAGGAGAAATTTCTCTCTTTGAACCCCTACTGACATGTTCGTTGAAGAAGATAACTTCTGGTATTCGTCCCAGAGACTTAAATGCATTTAGTATCTAGCTGGTGTTAGCCTCTGTATTTCCTCTTCTCCAACTTAGACACTGCTGTTTTTTTAAAGTTTTATTTATTAGATATATATGAAGATCACACCTGCTTGTATGTATTGCACCCTGTTATGCAATGCTTGTGGAGGCCAGAAGAAGGGGTTATGGATGGTTGTTAGGTGCCATGTGGGTGCTGGAATTTGAGCCTGGGTCTTCTGCAAGAGCAGACAGTGCTCCTAACTGCTGAGCCGTCTCTCCGGTCCCATCACACTGCTTTTATATCAGGCCTTCTAAACCTCCAATAGATTTTCTCTTTAAAGAAATTTACATTTTAGTCCTACCCTCTTGAAAGTTGTTTTCTCACATTCCTTCTCTACTCTAAAAATTACTTGTGATAACATGATTTTGCCCAAATTATTCATAGCTCCATAGACTAATCCCTGTCTGGCATTCAATGGTGTAGCCTGAGTGTTTCAATATTTGTTGGATGTGTGTTAACACACTGAAAAATCAATGAATTATAATAAAATATGCAAGCTTAGAAATAATTTCTCACATGAGGACATTTAGAGGACATCATTGGGTTGCATGACATGAGACAAATTTCAAATAACTATTCTATAATTGGACATAGAACTTAGAAATTTGCTTTTCAATGAAGTTGAATAAAAAAATGACAAAGAGATGGATGGATGTAGGGTCAAATGACTTTTCTGGATTTATATTTTAGAGTATCTCAGGTAGACTGGAAAATGATGATCAAAGTTGCTTGAAGAAAACATCCGTTAAGACAACGTACTGTGTGACAAAGCAAATGAAAGTCATACGGTGGTTTATGCTTATAATCCTAGCCTGGGGAGGCTGAGGCAAGAGAAACATGAGTTCAAAGTCAGCCTGTGCTAGTGCATTTCATGCCAGGCTGGGCTACGAATGAAGATTAAAATAAATACTTTACATATTGTGGATATTAATGCGGTCATTTGAAAGCTGGGAAAGATACTCCCACTGGACAGACTGTCTCTGCTCCCAATTAATTGTTTCATTTACTCTTTTGGATTTCTTTTATAGTTTGATGCACTTCCATTTGTCAATTCCTACCATTATTTCTGGAGCTATTAGTGTCCTATCTGGAAAGTCATTGTTTTCACTAGATTCAGAAGTGTTTACCTTGTATTTTCTTATAGTGCTTTAAAAGTCTCAGCCTTTCACATGTGGATGGCAACTCTCATAGTATCAGTCAAAGAGATTTTTTTTTCTCTATTTTATTGACCTATTGTTCAAAAATAATCCTTTTTTGTGCTCTGTGAGGTATTTTTGGGACCTTCCTATTCCTTTGGTCTAACATTCACCTTTGTGTGTACTATATTTTGCTTTGATATGATGACTCTAGAACATTATTTTAAGTCATTCTGTTGATAAGTCTAGCACTCTTTTTCAAGGCTACTTAGCCTATACATTTTTAAAAAATCATATCAGTTTCAAGATTCTTCTTTCTAGGTGTGTAAAGAATACCATTGGAATTTTAATGATGATGATTATTGACTGTGTGACTTGGCTAATAATGTGGCTTTAGAGTAGTAATTTTCCAATTATGAACATTGAATACCTTCCCACTTTTAATGTCATCACTTTCTTCCTTTAATAGTTTAGAATTTTTCATTATCAAAGTCGTGTACGGATTGGGCTAAGTTTATTTCTAAGTATTGGGTTTGGGTGTTTTTAATGGGACGTTTTCTGCCTTCTGTCTCATGAATTTATTGTTGAAATTTAGAAAAGAGTTTTTTGAGTTTTTTTTTTTTTGTTTTGTCTGTGTTTTTAAGTCTTTTTGATACAGGGTCTCCCTGTAAGCCCAGATAGCCTGGAACTTGCTTTGGAGACCAGGTTGGCCTCAATCTCAAAGAGATCTTCCTGTGTCTGTCTCTTGAGCATTGGGGTTAAAGACTTGTGCCACCATAGCCAGTTATATTGAAGTTTTTGCTGTTAAAATTCAATACTTTAGAACAAAGTGAAGATGTAGAAAGAACACAGAACAAGAAATAAAATTCCAACCTTAATTGTCTTGAATTTAGATATTCAGTGCTATAACAAAGTAATTAAAAAGTTATAGAACCCACAATATTGACTTTTGTATGTTGATTTTGTATCTTGCTATTTTGCTGAAGATGTTTATCAGTTTTAAGATTTAATAATTCAAAGTGGTCAAATGAACTGAGCAGACACATTTGAAATGTATTTGATAAGTCAATGGATATATGAAAAAAAACCTTCTACATTCTTTAGCCATTAGGGAAATCTAAATCAAAACTTCATTTACATTACAGCCTCTCCCCAATCAGAATGAGTACCATTATTGTGTTGAATGTGGTCCCCCACAGTTCCTGTCTTTGAACACTTTGGCCTCAGATGTTGTTGTTGTTTGGGGAGGGTGTGGAATTGCTATGCCTTGTGGTGCCTGACTGACATAGGCCACTAGTGTTTATAGTCAAGCCATGCTTAGAGCCAGAGCTCTTGTGCTTTAGCTATCTTATTTGCCAAGAAAGGAAAAAGCTGAAACCAGGATCTCCCAGTGCCCTGAACTGAACTGCCATGCCTTCCCCACTCCTTTAAATGAAATGAAACTAAAACTAATTTTTCTTCCTTTAAGTTATTTTGTCTGTTACTTGGTCACAGTAATGAGAAAAGTAATCAATGCAATGGCCATCAAGAAATTAAAAGGCAAATATTGTGAGTTGAAGTGAAAAAAAAAAAAAACTGAACCTTTGTATGCTGTTGGGGAGAGTGTAAATTAGACTAACCAGTACAGACGTCAACATGAAAAAAAAAAAAAAAAAGAAGAAATGGTATCTGATTCAGTTATACCACTGCTAGATTAATATCAAGAGTCTGAATTATCATAACACAAGGATCTTGTCTGTTTGTTGAGGCACTGGTCCATCATATCATCCAAGATGCCCATGAATGAAAGAACCAGTCAAGAAATATTGACCGGGGAACACAATGGAGTATTACTCAGCTACTAAGAACAAAATTTTGTCATTTTATGAAGATGAATGAAATTGGAGATTATCATGTTAAGCAATCTGAAGCTCACCCACAAAGACAAGCATTGCCTGCTTTTCTCCCATATATGGAAGCTCGAAAGGTGATATGAAAGTATTCTCAACACAATCAATGATTTGGTAAATTCTTATATTTTTTTAAGTGCATGTAATTGTTAATATTGTTCTTTATGTTCTGAAGTAGAGAGGGAGTATAACCCAAGAATCATTTAGGTACTGAGGTATAATATGTGGAAACTAACATTCATCTTGAATTTTTAAAACCTTTCTTTTTTTATAAATATAAATTTGTTCTCCCCAGTATTACTATACAGGAAAACTAGGGAGATGATCAGCAGGAGTAATCATTGATTACACTATATAAAATTATTAAAGAAATATTTTTTTAAATGACATGAAAATAGACCAAGGACTTTTATGGACTCGGAAGAGGCAAGCAGGTAGGGGTAAATATGAATAACTTGTTTTATATACAGGTGTGGAAATAAGATAATAAAACCCACTTCTTTATACAATTAATGTACACTTAAATAAAAAGCAGATGTGGAAAGAACAGACGACTAAAAACTTTAAGTAATAAATTAGCCTCCTGGCCCTGAATATAAGAATCAT
>NW_008329335.1:1514500-1520480 GCF_000622305.1 Nannospalax galili
GGCCCTGAATTCATAAAACTTTATGGTTATAAAATTTATTGGAATTGTCATTTAGTGCTTAAAGTTATAAAATAAAAAATCACCCCAAGCACTTTATATACATAAAAATGATGACTAGAAAATATTGTTCATAGATTATATAGACCAAATATACTGCTGTTAAACACAAAATAAGTCATACAATATTTCATTGTTATTGTAAGCTAATAACAAAAAAGAAGCTTTAATTATGATTTTTCCTACTTTCTTTGTAATTTTTTTCCTGATCTTTGTCTTGAAATATATATATAGTAGATATTATCAATTTATTGTCATTCAATAATTAATGACCTTTTCTTGAGGTTTTGGTGTGTTACTTGCCAAATGATACACTAAACTATTGTATAAAGAGGGACAAACATTATACATTCAAAGAAAAAAAATCAAGATGTTTACTTAAGAGGCATATTCTCGACACTGACTTTTCTGTTCATTTTTGTATAGTCCTAGCAGATGGATTTTCAAACGATTCCCTGGTTTTGTAATTTGCATGGATATTTCATGTTACTCTATATTTGTGTTTCTGTTATCTAACAAAGTGCTTAGCAGAAAGTAGTCATGTATAATATTTTATGTATGAAAGTTATAATTTACATCTATATACATAGCTATAATATGTACCTTTTAATATGCATATTAAACATATAATGTTGCTTTAATAAATATGACTGAATGATGGTCTAGAAAAATAGAGAACTGGTTTTAATTTGCTAAGGGCATTGAACATTTTAAGTTGTTTCTTAACTTACTATTTCTTCATTTGAAAACTCTGTTCAGATCTATAGCCCATCTTTTAATTGGGTCATTTGTTTTCTTCATTCTTTTTGTGGAGTTCTTTATATATATTCTGGATATTAATCCTCTGTCAGATGTGTAGCTGATGAAGTTTTTTTTTATATTGACAGACAAGTATGCCATTATGCCACTCATCAAAGAAGCTTCTTTTGCAACAGACTGAGACCATTATACAGTTCCACAACTGATCACACACAGAGAATAAGTGCCCTTGAGAAGCCCGACACTAAGGGACACATCTACAATGGAACTTCTACACCTAAGGCTCATGGAACACCATGGAACACTGGGTAGAGGGAATACTAGTTCATCCCTCAACTCTCATTAGCGAAACTTCCTCATGTAACAGAGGGCAATGAACACAAAAGGCTACCACTGGCCAAAGTATAGAGAATAAGAGACAGTAGAGTGTGGATCCTTGGACAGGACTCCTATATTAACCTTCACCCACCCAGGGCTCACAGACCATTGCAGAAGGGGGGGGCAGTAAGATTATAAAAGCCAGGAAAGGAGGTGCACGACTATATGGAAACAGCCTTACAGGCTCCAGGGACCTTGCTCATACGAACTTACAACAATGGTAACAACATGCGCAGGACCCATGCAAACCCAATCAGACAAAAACCAGCATAGAACTGGGAAAATAGGCAAGAGGCCACAACTTTGGTAAGGAACTATAAGCAGCTGATCATTGCTGGTTGAGGGAGAGTTGATTTTCTTCAAGGGAGTGACACTAGACAGGTTGAATAGGCCCCAGTGTTTGAACTCACACTGACAGAGAGCTGAAGAAACAAATTTGATTCGATAGGTCTTAACATATATTTCAAAATGCCAATCCTGTAGGCAGGCTATAAGAAGAGTGCAGAGAGGGAATGGGGGCATGGCTAAATATGATTAAAATATATGAAATTCACAAAAATTTAATGAAATATTAAAATAATCAAAAATGTCAAATTATCAAAGAAAAAATAAAAATAATTCTTTTAAAATTAAAATAAATAAATAGAGAAGGCAAAGTTAGAAATTGTTAAGAAATGTGTATGCTGCGAAGTCCATGTTCTGGAAACACAGAATATTCAGCTGCCCGCTGTAGCACCAACATTTAATTAAATATAGTTGTCTCATATCCTACTCAAGGGCTGAGTTTCCTCACAGCTGAACTAAAATTGTTTAAACAAAATGAGTCTCATTAACTTTTCTAATTGTTGTTTGTGTGAAGAGTTGAACTTTGCCTTTAAAAAGAAACTGCTCCATCTGCAGCTAGTATAAAGTATCAGCTGGCAGTGTTTAACCCTCATGAATCATCCATTTACTTTTCTTTCCCAAGCCAGTGAGCATTAGACAGAGGCAATGCGGGAAGAAATATTCAAAGAATGTTTCAGGAACTTTATTGTGCCCCGTCTCCTGAGCTTTATGCATACTAAAAGGAAACTTCGCTGGGTTTCTATAAAGGTAAAAGTAGATGCAGCATGGGAATGGCACAGCTGCACAACTTTAGATTTCTTAATTGTCAATAGAGAGGAAACAGATCATCAGGACGTGAATGCCTCATTTTACAACGCTGCTGCCTACTGTGCAGCTCTAACACAGCAAGTGTCTCTGTACAAAACAAGGATGCCAATGCTGGGAGCTGGTGGCAAACACACGCTCACCTCAGGAGAAGTGGATATGCAAAGCTTCAAGCTGATTTTTAACATTTTAAGGTTGATGCAGTAATCAAAACAGGAAATCTTGCTATTTGCTGCAATTTTTCAGAAAACAATTCAACATGTCCCAATCACTTTGGTATGTAGCTGTGTTTTTATGAATTAACACAATTTCATAAATAAATATTTTAGAAGACAAATGTCTAGAACTCACACTAGCTGTCATAACACTCAGGGGGCTAAGTGATAAATATCGCTGTGAGTTACAGGCCAGCCTAAACTTCACAGTGAGCTGAAGGAAAAAAGGAAGGAGGGAAGGAAGGAAGGGAGGGAGGGAGGGAGGGAGAGAGGGAGGGAGGGAGGGACAAAGAGACAGAGGAAGACTGTCAATCTTTTTGATATTTCTTATCAGTTTAGCAGAAAAAATATTCTATTTTCATCCCCTAAATTTAGAAATATTTATCCTCTAATAAGTTCAGATATGATGAAAAAGTTGAAGACATAAACAAAATAAAGTAGGTCTGCCAACTCCATGCATGCAACTGTTGTAGATGTGGATTGTGGAAAAATAACTGTGATGTCTTAGATTCTAAAGTTCCATATCTTGTCAATTTCTTCTGTAACCACTTTAGTTTCTGACAAATGAACTGATATACCTAAAGTAACAAATTTGGAGACTGTCTTTATTCTTCTTACATATCAGAATTCTTTTCTATAATATGTAACTAGGTGATAGAAGATGGGTCATTTTCTTTGTTGACTAGTACAACTATAGCCAATGGTTTTCTAAGGCATTCTTGATTGTGTTGTTATTGTGGTTTTCCCATAAAACCCAATATCTTGGGCATCATCTTAAAGACATTTATTCTGGACAACTAAAATTATTCTGTTTTCCTCAGTTAGCCATTAATCTTGACTCAAGAAATCTCTTCATTCTCAAACTTGGTGTGCCTTGACTTGCCTTTTACCTTGACAAAGTTAAGAAAGTTTTGCTTATAACAGAAGGGAGTAGTGCTTTGAACCATGCTCAAGGATATCCTGTCACGTGTAAAAGAAGGCTAAAGATAGGGTAGGCACACAGCCATAGAGCCTTTAGCAGCAACAGACTCATAATCCATCATGGCATGCTTTAGTTCACTGTCTTCACTGGATAATCCAGGCAGAAAGATATTTCATGGTTTAATGGTTGCCAAGGTCCCAGCCATGAAGTTCAGGTCTCAGCCATCAAATCCAATCCTTGGGGAAAAGGAAAATGAAAAAAAAATAATAAAAAGAAAGAAAAGAATTATTCTTTTCTAACAGAAAATAGCTGGATATGCCCGTGTTGTATTCCTGTTAATCATTCATAAGTAACTGGAGAACTGCCATCCAGTAACTGTCCCTATATTCAGAGAAACCCCACATACAATAAATGTGTTATTATTTTTTAAGACAGCATACAAAGTAATGGATATTACTGTGACATATCAAACTTATATGTCATTATACCTGGTTCTTTTCTTTTGTCAAAAAATCTCTTTAAGTAAATAGGGTCAAGTAATATAATGTATTCCTATTCGTAAAATTGGAAAAATGTGATTTTTGTGAATTGCATATAACACATTTGATCATATTTAAACTGCCACCCCTATCGGCCCTTCTGCATTGTCCCCCCACTGGTTTTCATGCACTCTGCCATGTGTGTTGTCTTGGTTCCTATACATCTTCAACCTCACACTTCCCTATTTCCTGTTGCCTGTCTCTTTCTGGTCTACTTCCTGCTCTCAGAAAGTCTCCCATTCTGTTTTCATGTGGTAGGTATTTTTTCAATGTCTCCTCTCTCCTTCTGTTAAAACCTGGTCCTCATCTATCATGAAGTCTTTTCTATATTTAATGCACACACACACTTAAATCTAAATTTTTCATCAGAGAAAATTGCCAATATTTGTTTTCCTGAGTTTGAACTATTTGTCTTAACCTAATGATCTCTGGTAGGATCCATTGTGTATATGTGCTTTATTTTCTTAACCCATTGATGCATTTAAGGACATTGTTGTAGTTTTCCCAAGCAAATACATTTAAGAAATTTTCAGTAGGACTTTGAACTAATATATTTCCCTCTGGTTTTTCATACTATCTAAGTATTTCAGAGTTCCAGAACTGGATAAATTCAAAGAATAAGTGTCTGTGATACTGTTTGACCCTAAGCGATATATCCACAATACACCTTTACACATAGGGGGAGTGCATCTCTTAACTCATTATGCAGCAAATGGTAATTAATACAGAAATGTACAATTGGCTGATATGCAGAGAGCAAGAGGCCACAGAGTGCTTATCTATGAATGGGACACCTAATTCAAACCTCTTCCTCCCAAGGCTCAAGGACCATTGCAGAAGTGGAAGTACTAAAGCTGTAAGAGCCAGAGGGGGTAGAGGACCACAAGGATATAGAGTCTCCCAGACGCCTGGTTAGTTACTCATATGAAGTAACAGCAATGGTGACAGTATGCACAAGTTCTTTGCAAGCTCAAACCAGAAAAAGTCACTGAACAGTCATGGGGAAATGGGTATGAAATTCCAGCCCAAACTAAAAAACTTTTGGCAGTCGATGGCTGACAGGAGGCAGAGAGACTATGTCTTACAGGGATGAGACTCTTGTTAGACCCAATGGATAGACCCACACTGAAAGACATTTGGGGACACAAATCAGACTCTATACACCACATATATTAAATTGGGTGGGGTAACAGTGCTACGGAGATGGCTCAGCAGTTAAGAGCACAGGCTGGTTTGCAGAGGACCTGGATTCAAATCCCAACACCCATATGGTAACTAAAAACCATTTATAACTCCAGTTCCAGGGGATCCAAAAACACTGCACAATACAGGTGTACTTACATAGTGCAAGCATAACACTCATATTCATATAAATAAAAATAAATAAATAAACATAAATTGGGCTGAAGGCAATGGGGGAGGTGTGTATAGGGGAAGGGATCTAATTCCAATCAAACTATATTGTACGAAAATTGCAAAAATTTAGTAAAAATTATGTTATTAAAAAAGGAATGCCAAAATTTTAGTATCAAGAAAAATACATGTTAAAAGTCTTAAATAATATCAAAAAGGTTAGTAATGAACTTGATATTTATAGAATACACTGCTAAAATTCTCATAAATGTAAATTATGGTTATATTAATAAAATGATAAGGTTAGGCAAAGTAGAATTTTCATGCTGTGATTTTATTTATATGCAACTTGCAAACAGGTAAAATCCAGGAATGCATACAATTACCTATAAAAACATGCAGCAAAACTATAAAGAAGAGAAGACAAATCAATGACTGATCAAACAGTTCTAGGACTATTACTCTTTTGAAACTGAAGGTTTATAGGCCATCTTTAAAGAAGAGCACAGCTTCAAAATATTGGCAAATTTGATTTCTTTTTCTAGACTTAGAATAAGAATGTGGGTGCTTGTTATATTTTAAAATATTATGCACATATTATTTTACTT
>NW_008329335.1:1520575-1555249 GCF_000622305.1 Nannospalax galili
ATATAATTAAATAAAATTTTCTATTATGTTTTGTTAAATGTCCAATGGAATTTTTAGAAGAGAAATGCATGTGGATAGATAAGCCTGTTTAATATATGCCTGTTAAGACAGGAACATATCAATGGGACCATAAATTAAAAAGTGCTAATAGAGTCTCCATAATCCTGATTTAAAAGGGGAAACCCTTATTACAATTGTTACACAGAATTTACCATCTTCCATCATAAAATTCACCAACATTTGAATGACTCCTTCAACCCAGACCTTATTAATTAGTCAGAAGTCTCCCTTAAAATAGTAGAAACTTTGCTGAAATTTGGTGAAAAATAAAATATATAGATTACTATGATTTTCCAAAATATGACCAGACATATAACCACATCAACCCCAGATATCAATATGCTTTAGAATTCTGCATCTATGCATTCTTCTTAGAAAGTACTTTTTAAAACTTTCCAGCTGTGCAGCTACAAACGACAACTTGGGGTCTACATTTCCCCAGTTCTTCTACATAAATGCACACTGAACTAGTACTTTTAAGTAGAATGAATAATGCATGTATCTCATATGTCTTTTCTATAAGCCCTTTAGCATAGCTGTGGTCTAATTCTTTTGAGAACAGTGAATTGTGAATACAAGACATGTGAAACTTATGGTAAGCTAAGATTAAATTATGTTAGAAAGTTTATTACTGAAAAGAAACAAAAAAGTGCACACCAGTACCTATGACACAGAAAAAAGGTCTTTTGTAGAAGTAACCCTGATATATTGGCTAAGATTACTGATTTCATAAGGAAAATACTAATATTCAGCTCAAAGCAGTATCCAGTGTTAAACATTGAGACTTGAGCACATGAAACTTAAAAAGGAGACTCGATAATGAATCTGTTTGCTTCACTTGAATGTAGTAACTGTCTGATTTATATTACAAAATAGGCATTTAAAGTTTATCTCTAGATTGTTTTTATGCTGTTGTGAATGGGAATGTTTCAATGATCTCTTTCTCAGAATGTTTGTTACTGGTCTATTGGCTAATGATTTTGAAAAGTGGTTTTGTATCCTGAGCTGAAATTCTCTAGAAGTTTACTGGCAGAGTTTTTGTTATCTTGTACTTATATATGTCATTTACAAATTCAGATAATTTGACTTTTTTCTCAGTGGTCTTCCTTTATTTCTCCTTTCTTACTGCTCTAGTTAGAGATTCAAGCTCTGTATTGAAAAGCAGTAGGCAGTGGGGACAGTGTGAATCCCTGTCTCATTTCTAATTGTAATGGAGATGCTTCAAGTTTTTCTCCATTTAGAATGATGCTGACTGTGGGTTTGTTGCATATGCATTTTATTATGTTGAGGTATGTTCTCTCTAACCTCATTATCTCAAGAACTTTTTAGGACTTTTTTAAAATTTGTTTTTATTGAACTTTTGTGTATTTCATACAGAACGTCTCAATCAATCTCAATCATCTTTATACCTCCATTTCCACCGGAGCCCATATACTCTGTCATCCCTATTAAGGCCCACTGTATCAAGTCAGTGTTCCCAGATGTTCCCTAGTGTAAGTTCATCATCCACTGAGGTCTAGTCAGTCTATCTAGAGTCCCTTGTTTTAGGAAGATCGGCTTGTCTTCACTTAGCAGCAATCAGTTGCCAATATTTCTTCAGGTAAGATTGGGGTCTGCTCTTCATTTTCCCACTTCTATGCTGGGTTATTGTCTGTCTGAGTTTGCATGGGACTTGTGTATGCTGATACCATTGCCATAGAATCATGTGAGCAGGTTCCCAAGAGCTTGTAGGACTCTGTATCCATATGGTCATGCACGTCCTCTCTGGCTCTTACAATCTTTCTACCCCTTTTACCATGATGGTTCCTGAGCCTTGGGTGGGTAGAGTTTAATAAAGGATTCCTGTCCAAGGACTAGCATTCAGCAGACTCTTGATCTTGAAGCTTTGGCCATTTGTGATCTTTTGTGTTCCTGGACCCTGCTGCATATGGGAGCTTCCTTAATTACAGCTGGTCACACATAGACATTGTACGAATCTCCCAGGCCTAAGTGACACATCAATAATGGACCTTCTATATCTAAGACTCATGGAACATAGAACAGGGGTAAAGAAGAATATACTAATGAGTCTCTAGGACTTATCATGAACCTGTGTTAGGTTTTGTCAAAGGTCTTTTCTGTATTTATTGAGATGATCATGTAATTTTTGTCTTTAAGCATATATATATGATTTATTAGATTTATTGACATATATGTTAAACCATCCCTGAAACTCTGGAATAAAACCTCCTTGATGGTTGATTATTTTTTATAATATTCCTGCATCAGTTTGTAAATATTTTATTAAAATTTTATGCTTGTGTTCATCAGAGATATTGGCCTGTAGTTTTCTTTTTATCTTGTTTTTTTACCTGGTTTGGTATTAGAGTAATGCTGGCTTTATAGAAGGAAATTGGGAATTCATCCTCTGTTTCTATCCTTTTGAATAATTTCAATAGTATCAATTGTAGTTCACCGAAGGTAAGGTAGAATGCCAATGTGAATTAATCTTGACCAGGGCCTTTTTTAGTAGAAGTCCTCGTATATCTGTATCAATTTCATTTGTTATTGATCTGCTAAGTTGCTGATCCCTTTTCAGTTTAACATTGGAGGGTCAAGTTGAATATACATATTTGCCCATTTCCTTAGGTTTTCAAACAGGTGAAAGTGTAGGTTCTTTTTTTTTTAAATTACTTACAGCAAGATTCTAATAGCAGATACAGTATATTGACTGTCCAATATCAGATGTTGAAAATGAGTAACCTAAATGTTCTATATGAATACAAGAAAGGAGTAGACAATATTTCAACTAATCAATCATCTTTAAAATAATAAAACAAAATTTGTAGAAGGTTTACTTGTGTTATAAATAGTATATAAAATTATAGTTGGCTAAAGAGTACAAGGAATTGTAATGTCCTAACATGATTTTACCTTTAAAAAAAATAACATAGTTAATGCACTATCCATTTTCTTATATATCAGACTAAATATTTTTCCTTAATTTTGTTATCCTTGGTATCTTTAAAATCCTTTGTTTGCTTGCCCATGATTTTCTTTAAGACTTTCTTTTATTATTTTTTTATTTATACATTTTTGTGTATTTCCTATAGAATATCCCAAACAATCTTATTCATCTTTATATCCAAATCCTAAATGGCACCCTCCCATAGCCAGCCCCCCTCACTAAAGCCCATATACACTGTCATACCTGTTACTCTCCACTATGCTATCAGTGCTCCCAACCGTTACCCAGTGCTAGTCCATCCGCTGAATCTAGTCAGTGTATCTGGAGATCCTTGTTTTAGGAAGATCAGCTTTTCCTCGTCTGGCAACAATCAGTTGCTAACATTGTTTAGATAATATGGGGATCTGCTGTTCATTTTCCCAGTTCTATGCTGAGTTACTCTCTGGGAGTCTCTTGGGCCACCTGGCCATAACTCGAAGGTATCTCCTGTCTGGCATTGTTTCTTGTTATGTAACCTTTAGCTATACACATGGACTCTTAAAGAATTATACTGATCCCTTTAATCTTTGGTTATACTTTCTTTTTGGGTGTTTAAGGCCATACAGTTTGCCCATATTAACCAATTCATTTTTACTCTTAAGTTCAATTGAAGATCTATTCCTCAGGGGTCACATGAGCTTGGGAGGAGTCCCTGGCTCCTTTCTTTTACCAGTTCCCTCTATGTGAAGATAAGTAAAAGGTCCTGCTTGATTGTGGCTGGCTTCACTTGGAAGCATGGAGGAAATGTTTCCTCTATGTTGACCCTCTTCTTTGTAGACTGGACACTGGTTCAAATCCATCTAGTGGGGTCTCCGTGGCCTCCTTGATCAAGAGGACAGGTGCTTACCATAGTTACAGGATACTTTGAGAGATGCTCCATATTCCCTTGAAACTCAGTCGACCTTGGAAGGCAAGGAGCAAAAACTGTCCTTTAAGTCCCTCTGACAAGATTAGTATAGACCTCAAAGTACAGCTGTTAAACATCCAAGACGGTTAGTTCCACCAGTCTTGTACTTTTAATTACCATGAGCTATGTAGTTACAACTTGGGCAAAAGCCAAACGTTCTCTGATAAACCTTAACTAGACATATATTATGTTCCTTGAGCTAGTTGCGTGTATAATTTGTGAGCAGGTTGTTGGACTAATATGGTTCCCTCTGTTTTTCTGTTTAAACTAGCTAGGCATTATTTATCTCTCTCATTGTCTAACCCTTCCACCGTGGTTTCCCCATTTTTCCCATTTCTCTCTTAATAATACTCTTCTTTCTCCTATGGTCTCTCCTCTCTCGAGCTCCTTCTTTCCCTTTATCCCCAAGTTTCCTTGTATAACTTTCCCTCCCCACTCCCATTAAAATAACCCCATTTTTATCCATATGTCCCTTATTAACACCTGTTTCCTACTGTTCTTCTCTTTCAGATTCTTAATTTCTTTTACTTCCCTGAATTCTTGTCATTATCCTGGTTTCTGTAGTTATATCTGGATACATACTCACTTATAAGTATTTGGTGCTAGGATCCACATATGAGGGAGAACATATATCATTTGTTTTTCTGGGTCTGTGTTACTTCAATAGTGTAACAGTTTCTAATTCCATCCATCTACCAGCAAATTTCATGATTTCATCTTTCTTTAATGCTGAGTAGAATGCTATCTTATTTATGAACCACATTTTCATTATCCTCTCATCAGATTTTAAACTGTATTACAGAGATATAGTCATAAAACCAACATGGTATTGGCACAAAAATAGAGCTATAGCTCAATGGAACAAAATTGAAGGCCCAAATATAAGTACATGCAATGTAAGCCACCTGATATTTGACAAAGGGGCCAAGAACATTCACTGGAGGACAGACAGCATGTTCAGCAAATGGTGCTGGCAAAACTGGATCTCTACCCATAGAAAAATGAAACTGAACCCCTATCTTTCACCTTTCACAAAAGTCAGCTGCAAATGGATCAAAGACCTCAATATGAAGCCTGAAACTCTGAAACTGTTAGAAGAAAACATTGGCAATAACCTACAAAATATAGGTGTATGAAAGGATTTCTTAAACTGTACATCTATTGCTCAAGAAATGTCAAGAATCAACAAATGAGACCTCAGTAAACTAAAGAGCTGCTGTACATCAAAAGAAGCAACCAAGGAAGTGAAGAGAAAACCCACAGAGTGGGAGAAAATCTTCATCAGCAACACATCTGACAGAGGTTTAATATCCAGAATATATAACGAACTCAAAAAACAAAGAATTAAGAAAGGAAGTAACCCAATTAAAAGATGGGCTAAGGTGCTGAACAGAGATTTCTCAAAAGAAGAAATAAAGACAGCCAAGAAACATCTTAAAAGGTGTTCAACATCATTAATAATTAGGAAAATGAAAATTAAAATCATTTTAAGATTTCATCTTACCCCAATCAGACTGGCTAATATCAAGAGAGTAAATGATACCAAATGTGGGAGAGGATGTGGGGAAAGGGGAACTCTTATCCACTGCTGGTGGGATTGCAAACTTGTTCAACCCCTATGGAAGGCAATGTGGAGACCTCTTCAAAAATTACAAATGAACATACCATTTGACCCAGTTATACCACTCCTTGGCGTATACCCAAGGAACTCATCCTATTGCAGAGACACTTGTGCATCCATGTTTGTTGCTGCTCTTTTCACAATAGCTAAGAGATGGAAGCACCTTAAATGTCCCTCCACTGACACTTGGATAGAATATAGTGGATATGTTCTTAAAGTAATCCCTTAAAATATTCTGAGTTTTACTGGTATCCATTGTATGGTTTCTTTGTTCTTTTCTGATCCTGTTAACTGAGGTCACTTCTTATTTTCTTTTGGTTAATTGGGTTAAGCATCTGGTGAACTTGTTTAACTTTTGAAAGAATCAGCTCTTATACACTTTGAGGTGAGCATGTAACTGAAACAACCACAGAAGCCAGGAAGTAGACAGGACCATGTGGGGTGTAGGGATGAAGGTGTCTTGATATGGGGACAGGATACAGGTGCTATCAAAGAGAGAACTGGAAAAATGGGTGCATACTTTTGCTAGGGAGAGGGGAACAACAGTAAGACTGGGAAAAGGAGGAAGCAGAGATAAATAACAGGAAGGATGCCTGAAAAAGCCATAGGGAAATATATTATTTTACAAATTTACTTTACTCTGTGTGTGTGTGTGCATGTGTGTGTAGCTACAGGCTATCTAGTGAAAATCCCAGTACTAGTCAAGGAAAATATCCCTTCAAGTTGTTGATCAAGGTAACCCAAGGGACTGTCCCAAAACAAAATGAGCAATTGCCATAGCCCTTGGATACCTCTCAGAACTTACAGGTAAGACCCTATTGTTGAAGATACAACACTTTGGACATAGAACTTGAGGAAATTGAGCTTGGAAGGCTTGGAGGCCTCCTTCCTGGAGACTAGCTTTCACAATATCAGAAGGTGCTATGCAAGCTTGCATAGCAGAAAAACAAACAATAGTCCCACCCAGCTGTAAATCCTATAAACTGCACCAATGATCAGCCCAGCTTACTATGACTAATGGTGCAATAGTGGCATTTTTATCTTGGGGATAACCAACAGTGGTCTAATTAGAATTGGGAACCACTAAATAGAAGGGAATCCATACATACTAATGTAAAAAATAGCCCAATATCCATGAACAAAGCAAAGAGATCTTATATTCTAGAGGAGAACCTATTACTAAACCTTTTCCTTCCTAAACCAATGTGGCTTCTTAGACTTTAAATATGTATCTATATATTCATAGAAAAACATTGTACTCACCATTCATTATCAAAGCTTCTTTTTACAGAGATGGAGTCTATTACAAGTTCCATAGCTGATCCAAAAGCAGAAAATTAGTAACGGTTTAATACCTTGCCATAACTGAAACATCTACAATGCGACTCCTACCCTTAAAGTTCAGTGGACATAGTGGAACGAGGAGTGGAAAGATTGAAAGAGCCAGAGTCCTAGGATGACTGCTACTAGATAGTGTATTCTTGCCACAAGGAAAGCAGCACCCATGAACGGACCACAATATGGTTGCCTAAAGAAGATCCTCACTGTTGCAACACCAGTTACCATGATAATGTGGATGGGGGAATTTTAGTAGGTCCCACCTCTAGATTAAGAGCTACAGGCAATCAATGGCTGCTGAGGGACAGAGAATCAGTTTATTTCAGGGACCAGTTCCCTGATGGGATATACAATCCTAAGTATTCAAATCAAGCATTTTTTTTAAAAAGGGAAGAAATAATGATAACAGAATCTAAAGATTGCACAAATCCATATCTACATATTTATGCTAAACCATTGTATAAGTGATTCTTCAGAGAAAAAATATTTTTGTTTTCTTTTCCATATGATATTTTCTAGCACAATACTTTTACCCAATACTAAATTTTAGATTAGTCATTATGTTTTATTATGGTGTTTATTTCAGAATTAAATGTTAAAATGTGTACCTTTGTGTGTAACCCCTCACACCAACCATTTTAATCACTCTCCTGGCATTAATTCTGTACTTTCTACTTCCAATCTTTGTAAAGATACTAGAATTTATATCAAAACTACTGAAATGGTTCAGTGGTTAAGACCAGGTACTGCTCTTGCAGAGGATCTGAGTTCTTTCCACAGCACTCACATCAGGATGGCTCACAACTGCCTGAAAGCCCACCTCCTGGAAACCTGATGCCCTCTTCTGGAATCCACAGCACATGCATTCACATGGACAGACCTACATATAGGCAATTCATATAATACACAATTAACTAGTAGAATCTTTAAAAATAAATAAACATACCTTTTAGAATGTTCATTTCAATATTTTAACTACTGTCATTTAGCACACTATATCCCCTTTTGTTTTCTTTTTTTCTTTTTACTAAGTAACAATTTTGAACTTTCATCCAACAGATTTTGATGTAAATTAACTAATATTTATCTTCAGGCTTTTGCTCTTATTTCTGAGCCTGAGTTTCTTTTCTTGACACAAAGCTACGAAAACCTTTCAACATTCCATTCTGTCTACCCTTTTCAGTCCTAAATCAAAGCTCTAACAGTCACATGAAAATTGTCATAATTTCCCCCTTGCCTCCAACTCAGGGCTTTTTATCCACTCTGCATGCCTCTTAGGTTATCTGCTCACAGAAAATTTATTTTATCATTTAAGTGTGGAATTATGTGTCGAGAAGTATATGCTTATGAGGTAAATAATCCAACTAAGAAACTGACCAATTTTAAGGTCAAAGATTGCTTTAAACCTGTTAAATATCATGGGGATTACCTAGGGCCTAGGTGCCAAGCCACCATCACTATACAAAGGAAATCCTTGATCCTAATTAGAATAAGGCCTCTGTTCCTGACAAAGCAGCCTGCTAAACCTCCTAGGGAGTTGACAGACAACTCCAGGTAGAAAATAATACAAATGCTCTGTAACTGCAAGTATTCCACCAATATCAACAAGATCCAGTTTTCATAATTCAACTTAAAATGAAGAACTCAGATATTCTTTCCAATTTGAAACATTTTGCCTTGTAACTTCTCCAAATAATATCAGAGTTTGTATCAAGTTCATAAAAGGAAAAATGAGGGAAGAGAGTAAATTTCTCTAGCATGAATGAACTGGTTTGCTAATTTTTTGGCTTTTCTATCAGATACAGGAGTATAGTTTTAAAAGATAATTGTTTTATTACATTATACTTTCTCTTTTATACTGAAATTTCAACCCTATGTCTTTGAAATTTCTATGGTGCAGAATCCAACTAACCTCATGTTACTTCCTAAAATGCATACTCTATTATTATGTCACTATATAATTAAGACAATACACCAATACATTTATACATTTTAATTTTAAAAGTTTATTATTTTGTGTGTATTAGTGTATTGCTTGCATGTATGTAAGTGTACTCATGTTGTACAATGCCCACAGAGATCAGAAGTTGGCATTGGATCCCCTGGAACTAGAGCTACAGACACTGTAATTTTTCTTGTGATATTGAAGGTGTTATGTTTAAATGCAAACATCCTTATCCACTGAATTACACAATTTTTATATTATTTTCACTAGAATTTTCTAGATTTCTAGCTTCATTCTGCAGTTGAAGACTCTTTCTGTAGAAGGTACACAGACTTTGGGGTACATGCCCAAGAACAGTATAGCTGAATCAAATTGCTTGCTTTTTTGAGGATTTCCACAACTGATTTCCATGTGGCAGCACAGTTTTCACTCCTACTACCAGAGTTCCCCTACCTTATGCTCATTGACTGCTGGTGGGATTTCAAACTCGTGCAACCTGTATGGAAAGCAATGTGGAGAACTCTTATATAAACTAAAATGAACCTACAATTTAACCCAGTTATACAATTCCTTGGCATATGCCCAAAAACTCATCCTATTGCAGAAACACCTGTATATTCATGTTTGTTGCTGCTCTTTTTATAAGAGCTAAGGGATGGAGGCAACTTAAGTGTCCCTCAACTAATGGGTGGATAATGATAATGTGATACATTTACACAATGGAGTTCTGCTCAGCCATAAAGATGAAATCATGAAATTTTCAGGTAAATATATGGAACTAGGAACTGTTACATTAAGTGAAGTAACACAGACTCAGAAAAACAAATGAAGTTATTCTCCCTCATATGAAGATCCTAGCACCAAATCCTTGTAAGTATGTATCCAGACATAACTGTAGGGACCAGAATAATGAAAAGGAACCAGGGAGGTAAAGGGAAAGAACCTAAGAGAGAAAGAACAGTAGGAGACAATTGTTACTAAAGGAGAAATGGATTAAAATGGGGCTACTTAAATGGGAGGGGGGAGAGAGGATTATACAAGGAACCTTGGGGGTAAAGGAAAAGCAGGAGTTCAAGAGAGGGGGAACCATTGGAGACTGGTATTATTAAGGGAGAAATGGGGAAAATGGGGACTCTTTAAATGAGAAAATGATGGCAGAAGGGTTAGACAGGGAGGGAGGGAGGGAGGGAGAGAGAGAGAGAGAGAGAGAGAGAGAGAGAGAGAGAGAGAAGAGATAATGCTGAGCTAATCTTAAAAAAACAAGAGGGAACCATATCAGTCCAACAACCTAATGACAAATTGCACATACAACATCTCTACATGAGTCCATGTATACAGCTAAAGGCTAATAAGAAACAGTGCCAGACAAGAGAAACCTTCCTTTGAGTTCTTGTCCACGGTGATTCAAAAGATTTCCAAAATTACACAGCTATTGCCACAGGCCTTGATGGCCAAGGGAAAACATCAATTGATGGTCCAACACCAGCTTCAACTATATGGGTTTTAGTGGGAGGCTATGGGAAGTTGCTGGTGGGGATGGGGGTATAAAGATGATTAAGATTCTTTGAGATATTCTGTATGAAATACACAAAAATTCAATAAAAACAAAAACAAATTTTTTTCCCCTTTCTCTGTGTCCTTGACAGCATTTCTTTGGTTTTTGGATCTTAGCAATTATGAGTGATGTAAAATGAAATCTCTAAGAGGATTTCATTCAAAAAAAATTTTTTTGGTCTTCTTGAGACAGAGTCTTCCTGTAGCCTCAGCTGGACTGGAACTCACTCTGTAGATCAGGATGGCCTTGATCTCACAGAGGTCTGCCTGCCCCTTCTCCCAAGTGCTAGGATTAAAGGTCCGCACTGCCCTGTCCAGTAATATTGAAAAATTTTAAAGTATTTCTGAGTATTTGTTTCATTTTTAAAGAACCTCTTCTTTGTCTCCTTCCCCAGTTTTCATCACTATAGGTCTGTGGTACAATTTGAGATCAGGAGTGGAAATGCCTCCAGAAGTTCTTTAAATGTTCAGGGTTCTTATGGCAACCCTGTGTTTTTGGAAACTTCCATATGAAATTTGAGATTGCTTTTTCAATTTCTATGAAAAACTGTGTTGGAATTTTAAAGGTATGACATTAAATTTGTAGATAGCTTTTGATAGGGTGGTCATTTTCAGAATGCTAATGCTACTGATCCATAAGAATGGGCCGTCTTAGTATCTCTGAAATATTTAATTTCTTTCTTCAAGATCTTAAAATTTTTATTATACAAGTCCTTCACTTCCTTAGTCAAATTTATTCTGGGATATTTTATGGATTTTGAGGCTATAATGAATGGGATAATCTCCCTATTTCCTTTGCAGTATGTTTGTTGTTGGTATATAGGAAGATTATGGGAATGATTTCAGTTTTTGTCATTTAGTATGATGCTGACAGTGGGCTTGTCGCATATTTCCTTTATCAGGTTGAGATGTGTCCCCCATATCTTTAGATTCTCCATGACTTTTAACATGAATTGATGTTGGATTTCATCAAAGGCCATATCTGAATCTAATAAAATAATCATTTGGTTTCTGTCCTTTATTCTGTTTATGTGGTGAATAACATATATTCATTTTCCTATGTATAACTATCCCTATATCTCTGGGGTGTAGCCAAATTGATCATGGTAGATAATGTGTGATGGGTTCTTATAAGCAGTTTGTATTTTATTGAGAATATTTTGCATCTATGCTCATTAGAGAAATTGATCTATAATTTCATTTTTTTGTTGTTTTGGGGTCATTGCCTGTTTTTCTTATTAGAGTAATACTGTCTTCACAGAAAGAATTTGGGAGTGTTCCTTTTCTATTTTATAAAATAATTTAAAGAGTATTGGAATTACTTCTTTTTGAAGGTATGACAGAAATCTGACTACTATCCATCTGGTCATGAGCTATTTTTAATTAGGAAAATTTTAAATTCTGCATCTATCTCATTGGTTTTTATGGATCAGTTTAAATTATTCTTGTCATTCTGATTTAACTTTTTAGGCCATACATATTTAGAAATGTATCTTTTACTTTAATATTTTCTAGTTTAGTGGAATATTGGTTTTTAAAGTATTTTTTTCTGAATTTCCTCTAGCTCTGTTGTAATGTTTCCCTTTTCATCTCTGAGTTTTGCTAAATTGGATTCTCTCCTCTCTCTCTCTCTCTCTCTCTCTCTCTCTCTCTCTCTCTCTTTGTGGAGAAAATGTTTGTGTTTTTTTATACTTTTTTTTAAAAAAACAACTATTTTTTTCATTTTTTTCTTTTTTTTTTCTTTTTTGTCCAATTCCACCTATGTGAAGATAAGTCAAAGGTCTCTCTCTCAATGGGGAAAAGGTTTGTCAGTCTTGCTAATCATTTTTAATGAACCAACTATTCATTTCATTGATTCTTCACTGTTTTCTTCATTTATATTTCATGAATTTCTGCCTTCGATTTATTTATATGTTCCAGCCTGGTCTTTTTAAATGGTGTTTGTTCTTTGTTTTCCAAGGCCTTCTGGTGCATTGTTAATTTATTTATGTGAGATGTTTCTAATTTTCTGGAGTAGACAATTAGTGTTATAAATTTTTGTCTCAGGACTGTCTTCATTGTGTCCCAAGTGTTTGGGATGCTGTTTCTTCATTTTCATTAAATTCTAGAATGTTTTTATTTATGTATCTATTTTTTCTGTGATCCAAACTTCATTCAGTAGTATTTTTTAGATTCCATGTTAGTATACTTTTTCTCAGTTTTATTGTTGATATCAACCTTTATTGCTTTGTGTTCAGATGGAATACCGGATGATAAATCAATAATCCGGTTTGTGGGGACTTGATTTGTATCCTACTATGTGGTCAATTTTGGATAAAGTTCTATGGGCTGTAGAGAATAATGTGTGTATTCTTGGGTGTTTGGGTGGAATGTTCTGGAAATGCCTGATATTTTATTTGATACATGCTGTCATATAATTCCAGAATTTCTCTATTTAGTTTTTGTCTGCTTGACCTGTTTATTGGTGACAGGGGGTTTTTGAATGCACCCATTAACATTGAGTTGGAGTCAATGTGAGATTTTTGAGCTAATCAAGTTTCTTTTATAAAACTTGTTGCCCTTGTAAACGGCACATACATGTTTAGGCTTATAATAGCTCCATGGTGTAGTTTTCCTTTAATGAGTATGAAGGGAGTGTCCCTATTAGATAGTTTTAGCTATATTTTGTTGGTTATTAGAATAACTACACCTGCTTTGTTCTTACTTCTGTTTCTTTGGAATGTGATTCTCTATCCTTTAATGTGATCTTGCTTCTTGACGATTAGGTGCATATCTTAGAGACAGCAAATTGATGGATCCTGTTTTCTAATCTAATCAGTTAGCCTGTGTCTTTTTAGTGAAAAATTGAGACCATTAATATTAATGGTTATTATTGATCAATGTTTATTAAATCTTGTTATTTTGGTGTTGTAGTGCTGGGTTTTATTAGACTATTTTTGCCTATTCTGAGATAAATTATTTCTTTTATGAACACTTGAGTGTGCTTAATCATCTCTTCATGCTCAATCAATCAATCTTTATCAAGGAATTTCTTTTCTTCCTCCTTCAAATATGACATATTTTTGCTGGCTATGGTAGATTAGAACAGAATATGTGGGTTTTGGTTTTTTTTTTGCATTACTCATAGGACATGGGTTTAAGCCCTTCTGACTGTCATAGTCTGCATTCAAATATCAGCTGTAATTTTGAGGAGTTTGTTGTAATAAAACACTCTGATCAAAAGCAACTTAGATTTCTGTGTTTTAACCACCATTTGCTATATAAGGAACTATTTCTGGTGAGAGCTGAGAGATGCATTAATCTATGGGTATAACGAGTCATTATGAGTCAGCTTGTTGTAACTTTTTGGAGCAAACTTAGTCTCTCCCCTTTGACCTGTGACCTGTTTAGCCTCAGATTTCTAAACTTGACATTAATGTAACATATTGGCTCCATCCTACAAAGTAGATCTGAAATCCAATTAGAGAGTGTTTTTTTTACTCCCATAATATTCGTGCCACTATTGCACCAGTGAGCATCTCTTGTCAGGCCACTTAATGCAGTTCACAGGATTCATAGATGGGCAAGGCTAAGATTATTCTTTCCTTCAATTGGCTTATGTAAAACTTTATAACACTGTGAGAACTAGTCAATGGAGAAGAGGCTTGGAACTTGGCACCAGCTTGATTTCTACTTGTTTGTTCTAAACTCATATATGTGGTGTGTTAAGCAATAGGGTCTTATTGTCAAGTTCTGGTGGGTAAGCAACAGCAGGGACAATGCAGAAACCCACAATTGGTCAATGTACAGAAAAGAGACAGTTGCCGAATGCTTATCTCCAAAGAGGTCCCCTTTCTCTGTCTCCCAAAGCTCAGGAATCAGTGTAAAAGAGGTGCTACAAAGATTACAGTAGCCAGAGTTGAAGGATGACCACAAGGAAATAGTTTCCAAACAGCTGCTCAATTGCTCAAAAGAATTCACAGCAATCAAAAAAGCATGCACACATTCCATGTAACTTCAGTTAAGAGAAAATTCCTGCATAGACATGGGGAGGCAGTTAAGAAACCCCAACCCAACTTAAGGAACATTTGGCAATAGATGCCTGCTGGGAGGGAGAGAGACGTCACTTTCGAGGATGGAAATATTGGTAGATTAACTAGGCTCCAGTGGAAGGACACACACTCTAGGATATTTGGGCTTTATTATACAAATACTAGAATACATTAAATTGAGCAGGGGGCAATAAGCAAATGTGCAGATAGGGGAGTAGGTCTAAATACTATCAACTTACACTGTATGAAAATCATCAACATTCAGTTTAATAAAAGGGGGAGGGAGAAATTCCAGCTGCTAGTCTAATGGGTCTGCCTTTATACGTGACTTGATCTTTATCTCTCAAACTTTGAATATACTTTCTTTGTTCTGTAAGTTTAGCATCTTGACCATTATATGATATATTGTTTCTAGTCTTCTCTACATGGTGGTCTGTATGTCTCCGTAGTTTGATAGATACCACTATCCCTAGGTTTGGAAAGTTTTCATCTCTCATTTTATCAGAATTATTTTCTGTGCCTTTGAGCTGGGATTTTCCTCCTTCTATGCTTAGTATAATTAGGTTTTCTCTTTTTACAATGTTCCAGAATTCTTGCATATTTTGTTCCTTGGTTATTTTAGATTTGGCATTTCCTTTGCTAGATTAATTCCCCATTTCTTCAAGGTCTGATATTCTCTGTTCCATTTCTTCTAGTTCATTTTTCCCTCTTTGCTCTAAGCTCCTTTTTTAAATTCCCAAGTCTTTGATTTCAAGTTTTATTTAAAATTGATTTTTCATCAAATATTCTTTCTTTAATTCTAATTTGATGTTTTGAATTATTTTACTTATTTTATTCAACTGTGTTTTCACATCTTCATTCAGAATTTTTTTTGAAATGACTTGTTCCATTGTTTTAATACAACTTAAATTTCTATAATTTATTTACTTATTTTTCTTTTTCATTGAATGTTTCCTAATTTCATAGAATATATTTTGATCTTATTTAGAAATCCTCCTGTTTATATTCTCTTTGAGTTCCTTGAACATATTTAACATTGCTATTTTGAAATCATTGTCTTGTGCATACGTTAGGTTGTCATTGTCAGGATTCATTACGATGGGGTTGCTAATTTGTTTTGTAGACATTATCATGGATGTTCATGGTATTTGCGTTTTTTATGGTGAGACCGTGAAATCTGTACTTATCTGGTGGTGATTCTTGGTATGGGTAAGCGATCTTGTCCTTGTGGAATGTTTGTTCGTATCTCTGTTTGCTGTTTCCTCAATTTTTCAGGGTATGGCCCAGCTGAGTAATACTAGGTGTTCAGTTTGCTGCCCACTTTATGTTGATATGCAAATGGGTAAAAGATGTGGCTTCAGTTCAGCTAGATTAGGTGCAACTTTTGAACTGAGTTTCCAGGATAGCCTCAACAATGTCCTGGATCATCAGGGTGGACTGTGGGCTAAGGGAGCTGTTTGGCTGATATATTAGGCTGGGACAGCTAGTAAGTCTGTGGTGGAGCACAGGAAAGTCTCAGTAACAGTGAGCTCAGTACTGAAGGTCCGAGGCAGCAAAGGATCTAAAAGAAACAGGATGGCTTGAGAGCTGAGGTGGCAAAGGGTACTCACCTCACAAAATCTGGGGAAACATGCAGAGCTGGGAGAGGAAAGGCTCCTCCTTGACCCAAGGAAGCATGAGAACTAAGATAGCAGGGCTCCAGGAAGTCTAAGGAAAAGGCGCTCAGTACAGCAAGTCTGGGGCAAGGAAGGATCCCAGGTCTGAGGTCTGAGATGGCAGAGCTAGCAGTGCCCTTAATCTCTAAGCCATCTCTCGAGCCCCACAAATAGTTTCTTGATTTCAAACAAATCTTATATGACTCTATTACTTTGCAATGAGATATACACATATTACATTATGACTTGTTTTTTAAAATTAATATTACCTCAGTTATTGGACTGGATAAATGGATCAATGTTTAAGAACTCTTGATGCTTTTGCAGGTTTGGTTCCAAGCACCCAGATGTTGGCTAACAATGATCAGTAACATCAGTGCCAGGGATCCATCACACTCTTGTAATCACTATGTGCATTGTACACATGGGTGCATTTACATACATGCAGGCTAAATATTCATTCACATAAAATAAATAGAATAATTTAAAAACAATTTGGTCTTTTTGAGACAGGGTGTCCCTGTAGTCCCAGCTAGCTGTCCTGGAACTCACTATGTAGACTAGGCTGGCCTTGAGTTCATAGAGATCCACCTGTCTCTGCCTCAGAAGTGCTGGGAATAAAGGGGTTCACCACCATGCCCAGCTCATTAACAATATTTTTTGTAATGTGAATCACATAGAAAATTTAAGATAGATATGTAAATGAATAATCCTAAAAATAAAATAGGTTCCTATAAAACTATAAAAAATTAACTATGATGTGAAAATAAATTATAATCTTTACTATAAAAAGAAATAATATTTTATTTAAGCATGATTATAAAACAAAAAAGGTAAAATATATTATTTGTACTTATTTGTATTTAACTACTGTTACATTTCAATTTTTGAGATATTATAGGAAACATTAAAGTAATCTTTATTTATTAAGTAATATTAATATTAAAAAGAGATTTTGTTTGTGTGACCATCTGATGTTTTGTTAGTGACAATCATACAAAATTATAGAAGACAAAATTAAATCCAAGCCATTTATGAAAGGCTACACCTATAGTCCCAACTCTTGGGAGGCAGAGGCAGGAATGGGAGTTCATGGCCTGCCTTGAATAAGCAGTGAAACCCTCTCCAACCACCCAAAAGAAATAAACACAAATTAGATAGAAATAGAGAACTGAATAAGAATAAAAATCAAGCTCCTAATATTAATACATATTGGAAGTATATTTTACTAAAAATATTTCCTTTAGAAAATCCCAATAGCTGGATTTGCCTCTTATTTTATTTAATAGTTTCTGAATTGAAGTATGAGTGAAATACATTGCAATCCTTCCCACATGTCAGCCTAATTATTCCAGGTTGCACAACAAAGAACAGAGGAATTGTAGGTCAATAATAAACACACACTGCTGCTGGATAATGGGAGTGTATCTAAGTAGAAAACCAATGTACACTGAACGTTCTGAATATAGAAAATTATACTTAAGTAGGCAAATCCATTGAAATCATCATACTAAGCTCCTGAACGTCCTCAGAAAAGCCTCACTTTCCTCATTCATTCTTGATAATGAAGTGCTGTGATCATGTCTGTTTTGTGATCTCTTTCATATTTTGCTTCATCTAAGGAAAAACTGTTGTTATAGAATTCTAAATCTGGGCTACTTACTGTATCAATTGCAGAGTTAACTCCAGAAACAAGCATATCCTCAAATAGGGGGAAATCATTTAATCCCTAAAGAAGGTAGTACTGTAAAAATTGGGAAATGAGAAAATAGTCTGATCACCATGGAAATACAATAATTTCAGTAACATTCAATTGAGTAATGTGCAATGATTCATTTTCTGCCATAGATACCTCTAAGGACCAACAGGAAAAGTTTCTCTGTGGATATGTTTAATAACTCAATTGTCACACTGTTCTTCCTTGAAAAATATACAGATCTGAAAGTTGTTTCTGTGTCTCATTTGAGTAGACTGAATGACATTAAAGGGAAGTACACTATTTGAGCATAAGAAAGTCCTGAATGAAAACTCTGACTTCGTTCTTTCATAATTGCAGTGTGAGAATGAAGCTCTTAGATGTTGGGTGCCTCTCCTACCAAACCACAGGAGTGTGTTTCTATTGTGGCTTTTATTCCTTTGGAAGAGTTCATTCCATGACCTGGGCTGCAGTTTAAAATATTTTGAGTTAAGCAAAACATATTATTTAAATATCAAATCAATCTTGTTTCATTAGTCTGTAAAATAGAAACTGATATCAAACACTTAATATATAGTCTATTGAAGAGTCAACAGGAAAAACATCATATTCTGCTATATAAGTTTTGGTAGTTTTATAGTGATAGAATATTCTCATGTACTCCTCTTGCCAACCCACATTATAACCTGCCCATGAACTTAACTTTGGTAGTACATGGACGTTATAACATAATACACAGCTGTAGGTGCAATCGGGTACATAGAATGAAAGGGAGGGAAGATTCTACATTTTTGTAGCTACAAATTTGCATCAAAAGTGATGAAGAACAGACAAAATTCATACTGGATTGGTAGCATTGGTTAGTATAAGTATGTTTTCCAAAAAACAGTCATTTTAGATAGGCTGCCATGAATCTAACTTGCATATCTGAACTGATTCCCTGGATAATAAGATAGAATCAAAATTTTGAACAGTATTATCATTGCCTGTATGTAGCATTTAAAGAAGTTTGAATTTTAACTTGAAGGTAACAAACAAGAAAAATAAATGAAAATCAGATTTTTTGTTCATTTCTAAAATTAACAATGGAAATTATGTAAATGTGGGCCAGATGGGTGGGGAGATAGAAGGCGATGGGGAAATTCTGAGTGGGAGCAGAGACAGAGAATCCCACTGAGAAAGCAGAATGATTGCACAGCACATAAATCACACAGTTTAGAAATGTTGACATGACATTTTTCAACTGAGAAACTACTACAGACATTTTAATGGCAGGAAAATGCCATGTTCCTCCAGTGTTTGGGACAAATGAGTAACAATAATCATTGACACAGAATCAGGGTCACTGTGCACAGGTAGACAAATCAAGACCCTTTAAAACCAGGGGTTTGAGTCTAAGCACAACAATTTTTCAATTATTTATTCATTGATCAAGAAAACGTTTATTGAGCAACTGGTTTCGTTTGGCCAATAACTCTTCTAGGTATGTATAAAGCAATACGAATCTGACTTGGTTTTTGCCTACATGGAGCTAACATTCTTAATGAGAACAGAGAATGAAAAATAAATCTGTCATTGTAAATGATGTCTTGATAGAACATAATTCCCCATAGAAGGAGACACAGAAGATTGTTTTAGATGGAATGATCACATAATTCATTATTTTGAGTGTATGAAAACAGCATAAATATATACGTATGAGAAAATTGAGCTTGAATGGTGGCTCATGATTGGAATCACACTACGAGAGAGGCTGAGGGCTGAGCATTGCCATGAGTCTCAAGACAGTCTGAGTTACAAGGGGAGACTTTATCTTAAAACAACAAAACAAACAAAATGTGGGCTGTGGCTATAATATAGCTCAGAGTTAGAGCACTTGACTATGATGCATAAGGCCCAAGGTATAGTTCCCAATATCACAGAAAATTTTAAAGAGTGAGGAAATCATCTCAGGTACATAACTCACTATAACCTACAGTCTTGCAAATTATTTTAAAAAGCTTTAGTAAATTACCCACACAAATTTACTCAGTTGGAATGATGCAATAAACAAGAAAAGGGAATAGAAATGATTAAAGTCAAGAGGAATTTCACATTGTACTGGAAAAGTAGTATAGAATATGAAAGAGTGTACTCTGAAATTTGAGGGAGAATTTTCACTTGTCAACATATGAGCAGAAAAGTAATTATAGTAATGTAAGTGTAATGATAAGAGTAAAATACATACTAAAGGGCCAGAGATGGATCAACAGGTGAAGCTGCTTGAAATCAAGCCTAAACACCCAGTTTAGGACCTACATGGTGGAAGGAGAGAATCCACTCCCATAAGTACTCCTCTGACCTAAATATGTACCATGTGGCATGTACATACCTCATCCCCAACGCTTATGTCCCCGAATATTATTTTTTGATTTTTAATTGTATTTTTGTTAATTTCATACAATATATTTTACCATATTTATGCCCCCTTCCTTATCTGCCTGCCTATTATGGCATCCCTACTGGATTTCATAACCTGTCATATATGTTATTACAAGAGTCATAGCAAGCCAAGTTTTTCAATCCCAGATGCCCTTCGGTGTTTATCCATCCACTGGAGTCTGGTTAACCAATATAGCCTCACATTCTTAAAGAAAACCAACACTCTCTCTGCCAGTAGTTATCAGTTCCCAATAGTTCCTAAGGTAAAAATTGGTCCTTCTTACCTACCAACTATCCTGAGTTGTTGTCCAGCTTAAGCATGCATGGGTCTTGTGCATGCTGTTACCATTGCCATAAGGCAGTATGAACAAATTTCCAGTTCTCTGGAAAACTCCATTTTACTTGTGTTCATTCACCAACTGTGGCTCTTACAATCCTTCCACCTGTCTTCCAAATATTCCCTGGACCTTGAATGGTAGTCACTTGATATAAGTGTTCTATTCAGGGATAAGAAGTATCAAGTCTCTTATTCTCTGCAATTTGGTCAGTCATGGATTTCTGGGTTAATCATCATCTGTTGCATGAGGAAGTTTCTCTAATGAAAGTTGAAAGATATATTATTAATCTTTCTGTCCCCTGCTCTGCTATATTCCCTGAACCTTGTGTGTAGAGTTTGCACTGTAGATGTATAACTTAGGACTGGACACCTCACAAACATTTATTCTCTTCATTTAACCAGTTGAGGAACTACATAGTAGTCTCCATCTTCTGCAAGAAGAAGCTTCTTTGATAAGTGGTGGAAGGTATACTTGTCTATAAATATAAGGATATATACTAAGAATATAGTAAGAAATTATGTTGATCTAGGGATGTGGCAATAGTACATTTTCTCTAGGGTTTATGATTACTCGAGTCATGTGTTTTGGCTATGTTTACGGTAGCACACTTGAGTTGTCTCCCACTGAGTGGTGCTTAAGTACAATTAGATAGGTATGGATTACTCCTAAGACAAGAGTGTACCAGTAGAGATTTTTTGCTGAGTTGGTCACTATTGTGGTTCACACACCTTATAGCCTGTTGGAATCACCAAATTGTTTTCTCCCTTGGCAGTTTACATAGTTTCTTTTGATAGTATGGGTGCTAGGTTTCTGAGAGAAGGCTTCCATATCAGTTACAGATTTTTTTGCTTCATGTCCAGTGTCTGAAGTATGTCCTGACTAGGGACTTATCTTCAAGTTCTGAAAGGCAATGAATGACTATTGCAATAGCCTGTGTTATTTTGGAAATCTCTTGGACTATCTTGACCAACAACTTGAAGGAAGATTTCCCCTGCCTGACAACTGTGATTTTTGTTATACAGCCTTCAGCTATACATATGCACTCATATCTATATTGTATGTGTTTTTCAGTAGGCTTTTGAACGAATACATGTTTCTCTGGTTTCTCACACCACCTAAGCATGATTTACCTCTCTTCTCTATCCTCTGGTGTTGGATAACCTTGTCCTCAGCGTGGCAAGCTGGACTGGCAAGCAAGTGGATAGATGCTTTCTTCTCTAGCTTCTCACCTGCTTACTTCAAACTAACTGAAGGACAAGACTCTCAGCAGAGAGGTGGGGGCCGATGGAGACAGTTACCCCTTCCCACAAAATCAATGAGCCTCAGCTGCATGAAGGGGAGGGACTAAGGATAGACACAGAAGAAGCCAAAGAGGAGGAGGGCACCTTGGGAGGGGGGAGGGGCTGGAGGCCACAGATCTGGAAGGCTTAGCTGAGATGTAGGGAAAAGCCCACAGGTGTCTATCCCTTTGTAAGTACTCCACAGTGACATGATATGCTCTGTTAGCAAGCCCAAATAAATATCTTTATTCTCTCAACTCTGCTTTGGAGGAACATTGTATCAGTTGGTCATACAGACAGTGGGAAGAGGAAGCCATGCGTATGCTTCCCAACAGTAAATTCAAATTATACCTGGTATTATCCTCCCTATTCCCTACCCAGCTAAAGTATCCCACATTTTCACTATTTTCTGCTTGACAACAGCTGTCTCATACATTCCCTCACTCTTGCATTCCTTCTTCCCCACAACCCCCATGATTCGTACATTTTCCTGGATCCTGTGGATAGATCAGGTTATATACTCACACCTAGCAATTTGGAGCTAAGATCCACAAATGAGGGAGAACATACTTGGCTTCTTTTTCAGAATCTATTTCCCTTATTATAAAAGTTTCTAGTTCTATCCATTTACATGTAAATCTCATGATCATTTTCCTTTACCACTGAGTAAAACACTATTATTTAAATGTTTCACATTTTCATTATCCATTCATCAGTGGAGAGTCATTTAGGTTGTTTCCAATTCCTAGCTATCATGAAAAGGGCACCAGTAAGCTTGGCTGAATAAGCATCTCTGCAGTAGCATTTCGAGCCCTTTGGGCATATGCCAAGGAATAGTATTATCAGATCATATCATAGATTTCTTTTTGGTTTTTAAAGTGTTCTCCACTCTGATTTCGACAGTGCTTGCACCAGTTTGCAATACCACCATCAATGAATGAGGATTCTTCTTTCCCTGCATCCTCACCAGCACCTGTCTACTGATATTAACCCATATGACTAGGGTCAGATGAAATATAAAGGTAGTTTTGATTGCATTTCCTAAACTACTAAGAATGTTGAACAGTTTTTAAGGTATTTCTTAGCCTTAGCCATTTTTATTTCTTCTTTTCAGAGCTCTCTGTTAAAATGCAATGTCCTTTTTTAATTGGGTCATGTTTTACTCAATTCTTTGGGGGATTTTTGTGTGTGTGTTCTTTGTATACTCTGGATATTAGTTTTCTATCAGATGAACAACTGTGAAGCTATTCTCCCTCTGTGGGATTCCTCTATATTCAATTGGTTCTGGTCCTGTCTATTCGATGTTCTGTGTCCTTCTTATATCTGCATGGGCTTCTTTTTCCTTAATTTAGGGAAGTTGTTTTCCATAGTCTTTTGAAGATATGATTAACTCCATTGACCTGAGATTTTTCTTCTCACTCTATGCCTATAATGCAGCAATTTGCTCTTTTCCTGATCTCCCACATTTCCTACATATTCCATTCTTGTTTTTTCTTTTAATCATATTCTTTACTTGAGCAGTTCAACTCTTTAACTTTATCATCCAGGCTTGATATATGTTCTTATTTGATTCATTCTGCTGGTGAGGTTTTCTCCAGTTGTTTCAAATTAGCTTATTGGGTTTTTCTCTCATTGCATCTTCATTTCAGCTTATTTTCTCTCCAATACTTTATATCTTTTATGCATTCACTTTTAAATCTTGAATTGTCTTTGTTGTCTTATTAAACTGTGTATTTTGGGGGTTTTGATCTTCAGTCAAGAGTTTATTCTTGTGCTTTTTGAGCTCTTTGAGTTTTGTTGTTTTTTTTTTTTTTTTTTTTCCCCTAATGGTAATACTATCAAAGTGGGTTGGAGAGGAAATGGTGGAAAAGTTGAGACTTTTTTTGATGTTCTTTAAAGTCTGTGAAATTTTTATCATGTTTATGATTGTTCTTTTGTGTTCTGTGTCTTGGAGTTCCTCTGAGTAGCTCTCATAGTAGAACACTACAACAGATTGGTGATATTTGATGTGAACATATCATCTTGATTTTTCATATTATTGGAGTTTTTGCATTATGACCTTTGCATATGTATTTCTTTTGGAATTCTTTTTGTTGGTTGTGTGTCTGATATGAAATTCTAGCATGATTTTGTTGAGTTGATGTTTGGTTCTGTTTATATTGTTGATGTAGCTTTGTTGCCTTCTGATTGGGTATGAATAGTTAGTTTGTGCTTCAGGTTATCTCTTTTGATTGTTTTTAATGGAGGAATGGATGGTTCCAGAAAGACTAGCTGAGAGCTGTCCAGTAGAGTGAAGGGGAATAGTCCCAAGGTGAGAAAATTAGAACCAACTGGGAGGGTTCTGACTAGCTAAGCTGGGCTGCTGTGTGAGCTGGAGGAGTATGAATGTGACTGGTCCCAAGGCTAGACAATGGTGATGGAAGTGGGAAGGATCTGACTAAGTTGTTAAAGGGGCCTAAGCCCATTGAAGGACAATGGGAAATAAGTGGGCAAGTTTTTAATAACTAAGAGGGTTATATATAAATGTTGGACCATTATAATGGGTCTGTTTGCAAAACAGGATGATGGTGACTGGGTGGCAGGACCTCGCTAACTTTCCAGGCTAGTTGGGGGCTACCTTGCAGCAAGAAGGGGTGTAGGTCCAAAGCCGGCCTGAAAAAAACATGTAAATTAATTAAAATGCATAGAAGACCAGGAATAGTGGAGAAAACTTTCAATCCCAGCACTTGGTATTCAGAGACAGGTGGATCTCACTGGGATCAAAGCCAGCCTGATCTATATAGAGTTTAGGCAAGCAATTAATATACAAATAATTGAATAAATAAATAAAATGAAAATTTATACCAAAGTGGATAATTAAAAGTTGAAAATTTTGATAGAGAAACATTAGTGTTAAAATCTATTCAACTAAATCATAAAATCAATGCTGGAGAGATGGCTTCTAGTTACAGCTCCTTGCCACCAAGCCTGACCACCTGAGTTCTATCCATGATATACACATGGTAGGAGGAGAAAAAGAAATCCTTAACTTCCACATACATGCCATGGTAAACACACACACACACACACACACACACACACACGAGTAAATAAATGTATGTAAAATATAAAAATAAAAGCAAAGAAATCAGAATAGAGATGGCTCTTATGTTGTCCAAATGGACCTATGGGAAGAATGGTTTAAGTGTTCTGGAGTGCAGAGGAGAAAAGGTGGGGTAGGAGTCAGAGTCGGAGGAGGCAAGGGGGAGAGGGAGCCAGCTGGGGTGGAGAATGGACAGTGTGGGGAGGATGACAGGTTGGGGTTTTTAGAGTGCTAAGGTGGGGCTGGAAAGCGTAAGGAGGAGAGGGAGGAAGGGGGCATGGTAGGGAAAAGTGCAGGGTGGGGAGAGGAACAAACTCAGGAGGACACAGGATGACAAGGGGGACTGGGGTTTTGTCTTCTCATGAATCATTTTTATTTGGTAACAAATGATCCACAGATGTAATTCAATCATCTCAGTTTATATGACAAGAAATAATTATAGAAACACACCTAACACCAGAACCTCCAAGATATAATGCCAAAATATATTTAACAATTGGATTAAGGATGATTCAGAAAACTTTCATTAATGAAAGTAACATGTGAGTTTAACATAAACAATAAAAATGAAGATGTTAGCAATAAAACCAACTATACCTAGATCATCCATACAAAACTACATCCAACATGGGAGTAAAATATACTATCATAATTAGAACATTTTTTAATAAACATGTTGTTTTAAGACACAAAATCCTCTCAAACTGTAAACATATGGACACAATGAAAACCTACTTTTTTATGCCACAATCAAAATAGCATGTATCTTAAATTCAAAGATTTAAGGAAGGTATAAATACGTGAGTTAAATAACATAAGTCTACGTACGAAAGACACTAGTTAGGCTGACCAGGCTCCAGTGGATGAACTCACACTGACGGACATCTGGGCCACAAACATCACTTGATAGATTTTAACATATATGATAGAATGCATGAAAGATGGGAGCAGATAGGGGATGGGGTTTAAATGTGATTAAGATATATTATATGAAATGCACAAAAAAATCAATAAAAATATATTTTGCAAAAAAAAAAATCACTGAGAAATTAAGTCACTTTGATTGAACACAAAACTAAATCATAGATGAGCATAGTATAGAATGCAACCCAAGCAGAGCAGTGGGAACTCGAGCTAAATACATAACATGACACAAAGAAGAATTCAAAAAATGACCTCTCTAGCTTAATGTTATAAAAAAAGATGAAACCAAAAAGAGTAGAATGAAGTACATGAGGAAAAAATACACGACACAGAAAAAATGCATATAATGCAGAATAGTAAAAATGAACGATACAGAGACCTAAAACAATAAACAGCTCACCCACATGTTGGCTCTTTGAAAATATTGACAGCAAGAACAGAAAAAAAAAAATGCATGTGAGAAAAATCTTACACTGAACCACGCTTTTTTTTTTTTAAGCCAGGAAATTCCTTTACTGGGATTCCGTCTTCCCAGTTGTCTCTAGTCTGTGTCAAAGTGATAAAAACTTGCCAGCACAGTTCAAACGATGTCATCTGGACGCATAATCACAATATTAAGCCATATGCTTTATTTCTTGGTTGCGAAATCTAATATTAATATCACAATTTAAAACAGAATAAACATTTTAAAATTATACAATTTTTAAAACTTAGAACAATATAAATTCCACTGTGTCTTTAAAAATTCAATCTGGGACGCAGGAGAGTCAAACAGGAAGAGAAAGAGGAGAGATAAATAATGCTTAGGTGGTGTGAAAAACCAGAGAGAAATGCATAAGTTCAACAGCCTACTGAAAATTACACATGCAATATCTACACATGAGTACATACGTATAGATGAATGCTACATAAAAAGAAACAGTGACAGACAGAATCCTCCCTTCAAGTTGTTGGTCAGGGTAGTCTAAGACACTCCCAAAATAACACAGGCTACTATTGCAGCCCTTGCTTACCTACCAGGAATTGAAGGTAAGATCTTGTTGCTGAAGACAGGACCTATTTCAGACACAGGACTTGGAGCGATAGGCCTGGTGCTGACCTGGAAGCCTCCTCCTTGATGAACAGCTATCATGGTTTTAGAGGAAGCTATGCAAGCTCCTGAGGGAGAAAAATCAATCAGTGTTCCAACCTCAGCTTTAAAGCCTAATAGCCACAATAATGACTGGGACAGCATAATATTATCTGTATAGTAGTGGCACTTTTATCCAGGAGATAACCAATATCTTTCTAATTACACTTGAAGTTTACTCAGTGGCAAGGTGCTCAAGTATGGCACTGTAAATATAACCAAATACATATGCCTGGCAAAATCATAGATCCTAGAGAAAACCATACGTCTGTCATATTACTATACTAATGTAGTTTCTTACTATATGCTAACTAAGGATCCTTATGTTTACAGACAAGTATACCTGTCAACCCTTATCAAAGAAGCCTCTTGTTGAAACAGATGGAGAAAATTACAGAGCTCCACAACTGATCAAATGCAAAGAATAATTGCCTGTGAGAGGTCTAGTCCTAAGCAACAAATCTATAATGGAGCCTCTACACCAAAGGCTCACAAAACATAATAGAACAGGGGATAGAGAGAATATTAATGCATCTCTCAACTCTCACCAATGAAGCTTCCTCATTCAATGGAGGGTGATTAATACAGAAAGCCACAACCAGCCAAAATGTAAATAAGAAACTGCAGAGTGCCTGACCCTGGATAGGACTCCCATATTAAACCCCTGCCACCCAGAATTCAATGAGCATTGTGTAAGAGGGGGCAGAAAGACTGTGAGAACCAGGGATGGTAGTTGATCACAAGGACACAGTTTTCTAGGTAGTTGAGCATGCAAATTCAAATCATAAAAAAAACTGAGCATATAACTGGAGAAATGGGAAAGAAGCCCCAATCTTAACTGAGGAATGATTGGCAGCTGATCATTGCCAGTTGAGGGAGGGTTGGTCTTCTTTAAAGGAGTGATGCTAGATAGACTTCCCAGCCTCCAGTGGATTAACTCACACCAAGGGACAACTAGGGACATGAACTTGACTTGATAGCCTTAACATATATGACAGAATGCATGAAATCAAGTGGGGGGTCTTGGAGGTGCAAATAGGGGAGGCTAAATATGATCAAGATGTGTTATATGAAATACACAAAAATTCAATAAACTATATATTGTAATAGCAAAAAGAAAAGAAAAGAATGGAGGAAACTAGATACTATAAATCTAACGACTCTACATTGATAAACACATACAGGTATGAAGCAGTAGTGTGTAATATTGTTGGACAACTGTTAGTACAATGCTCTCTATACATAGAGAAGGCACACATGTTAATAACTAGGAAATTAAGAAATGTAGGAATGTTTATTCATACAGTTGGTAGACATCAGCTTACATGTATGTGAGTAAAACTCTAAATAAAAAGAAAGCAGGAAAGGTTTCTCACAAACTATAAACACTACTTTGTTGTAAAGTCATACTGATGTTGGTAAGGCTATGAAATTAATCGAAGTATACAGTATTAAAGAGAATTCAAGACTCTAGGAGCAAGATATCTTGTATTGTAATAATTGAGTGGGGTATATTAATACATACTTTCAATCATAGACCACATGTGTCTTCATGCTAGACGTTATTGAGACTCACTAGTTGAAGGATAGTCTGAGAAAGCAGACAAAATTTTATATAAGGAAGAGAAGAAAAAGCTATATATTCTTGAAGTATGCCATACCTGGAACCTAACACTCTATGTGAAGTCATAATAATGTAAAGAGTACCTGTAACTTGAAAATCAACTGGCGTTAGAAACCCAGCAAAGATGGGCAGAGGAAGACAATATGCAACTCTGCTGGTAACTTTTTTCAACTTTACACAAAGTAGAGACACCAGGAAAATAGCACCTCAATTGAAGGATTTTCCCCATGTCAGATGGCCTGTTATACATGGCTATGGGGTCTTTTCTGATTGATAATTGATTTAGGAGGGCCCAACAGACTGTTAAAACTTCCATCCCTAAACAGGTGGGACTGGATTCTATAAGAAAAGTACCTAGTTGGGAGGTTTTGTATTAGTTTCAATTTCTTTGTGTGGTATGGGTTTGTTTAAGCTGTTGATCTCTTCTTGGTTTGGTTTTGCTGATTCCCAAGCTTTTAGATACCTGTCCATTTCTTTTAGGTTTTCAAATTTAGGAGCGTATAGGTTTTTAAAGTATTCCCTTATAATATCCTGGATATTTTTGGTGCTCGTTGTGATGTTTCCCTTTTCATTTCTGATTTTCTTGAGTTGGAAGTGCTCTTTCCTTCTTTTGGTTAACTGGACTAGTGGTGTTTCAATCTTGTTTATCTTTTCAAAGAACCAGCTTTTAGATCTGTTGATTATTTGTATTGTTTTTTTGTTACTATTTCATTAATTTCTGTTCTGATTTTTGTTATTTCTTCTTGTCTGCTGGGTTTGAGTTTCATTTGTTGTTGCTTTTCAAATGTCTTGAGTTGCAATGTTAAGTCATTTATTTGTGTTCTTTCTGATTTTTTTAATGTAGGCACTTAGAGCTATAATCTTCACATAGATGGAACTGGTAAAAGAAAGGGGCCATGGACTCCTCCCAACCCCATGTGATCCCCCAGGAACAGACCCTCAAATGGTCTTAAGAGTAAAAATAAATTGGTTTATCTGGGCCAACTGTAGGGTCTTAAACACCCAAAAGGAAAGCATAACCAAACATTAAAGGGGTCAATATAATTTTTAAGAGTCCATATATATACCAAAAGGAAATATAGCAAGAATCAATGCCAGACAGGAGATACCTTCCTTTGAGTTGTTGGCCAGGGTGGCCCAAGAGACTCCCAGACGGTAACCCAGCATAGAACTGGGAAAATGAACAGCAGACCCCAATCTTATTTAAAGGAATATTGACAACTGATTGTTGCTAGATGAGGAAGAGCTGATCTTCCTAAAACAAGGCTCTCTAGATAGGCTGATTAGATTCAGCAGATGGACAAGCACTGGGGAATGGCTGGGGTGCCAACAAAACGGTGGACAGTAACAGGGATGACAGAGTATATGGGCTCCAGCAGCAGGGAGGCAGGAGGCTATGGGAGGCTGCCATTTGGGAAGTGGGTTTATAAATGAATAAGATTGTTTGGGATGCTCTGTATGATACACACACACACACACACACACACACACACACACACAAAATCAACAGATAAACAAATGAGTTATATTTTAGGAAGAAGCATAAAAATTTACTTCATGTTAATTAGTAGATATGATAAACATTACCATTGAAATCTACCTGATGACTTTATATCCTTACTCAGGTGCCAAGGATCCAATTGTAACCAACTGTGACTAGTAGTAATCAGATACGTAGATATTATAGATATCTATGTGCAAACATCTAAGTATGAGTAGCATTAAATATGAGTCTCTGTAGGAAACAATATATTTTAAATTGAAATAGAGATCTTTTTAAAGGTTAAAAACTCACTCAGTTTTACATCTTACAGGGTTTATACTGAGTTCAATATTGTATAACTTTTCTGTTTCAACTGTGAACAGTGAACAGCCACTTTTGAAAGAGATGTATCTTTGCTCTGGAAATTGTTATTGAATATGTTAATGCTGTAATGAAATGCTTCTAATCATGTGGTTATTAAATAAATTTAAAAAAATAAATCTTGAAATAAGAAAAGAAAAAGAAAAGTATCTAGGGGCTTGGCATGGCCCTGTATCCTTTAATACTAGTGCCTGGGGGGGGCAAAGGCCTTGGCAGATCTCTGAACTGGGAATAAGCCAGTAAGCAGCTTTCTCCCATTTCCTGCTTCTGTTTCAGTTCCTGCACTGCCTTCCCTCGCTGAGGATATTAACCTGGAATTGCAAGATGCAATAATCTGTTTCTTCCCCAAGTTGTTATCAGTCTTGGTGTTTGCCTAAGCAAAGAAATTAACCTAGGATAGAAAATGGTACCAGAGGTAGATACTGCTGTGATGAACCTAACCATGTTCTTTTGTGAGAGGACCAAGGAAGCATTTGGAACTTCCGACTGCTAAAGTCCTCGAGAGTTCACTGTGCTGTTTTGTGAAACCTTTTAAAATAAAAATGTTGAGAGAAATTCAGATGGTTGAGGCCTTGCTTATGAAGTTTCAGAGAGAAGAAAAGACTTTGTCAGGCCAATTGTGTATTATATTTGAATTACGAATTTGAGGATGTAGAAACTTTTCTTTAGTGGGACAATGGACTCTGAACAAGCACTACAAAAATCAGATTTAATTAATCAGAGGTCAGCATCATGGAAGTCAAATAGGGGAAGAAATTTTTCAGGGTCAAAACACTTAAGTTGTGGTCCTCGGTGGCCAAGACTGTACATTAGGCTAGTAGCAGAATTTGGCAAATTGTGTGAAAAAAATCTCCCACAACGAAAAATGTATGCTGAGAATAGACATCAGTGAAAAATTCACAGCTTAGAACATCCTTACATCCTTAGTAGCAGAAATGTGAGCTTTTGCCCTATTATAGCAAGTCAAAGATATTTTGTTATACTTCTGAAGCAAATTGCTCTAGAGATTTTATCCAGTAAAGTTATGCAAAATAAATGAAAAAAATTACGTATATTGAAAAGAGACTACTTCATTTGATATGATCTTGTACTTAGACTCCTATCGATGACACACAGAAAAGATGGGAAAGCAGACATTTTTTACAGCAGAAAATTGTTTAGTGTTTTCCATGGACATAAAGGAGGGCAGAATACAAAGCTTTTCCTATTGATTACCAAGGTTCTAGGGAGACGATGAAAATATGTTAGGATTTGGTAGTGGTGATGTTTACAGAATTATATTAATATTATGACACACTGCTCTATACCCTGTATAAATCTATTTCCTAATTATAATATACCTAAACACAACTGTTAATTAAAGTGCAAAATTTGGTGGCTGGAGAGATGGCTCAGCAGTTAAGAACACTGGTTGTTCTTGCAGAAGACGCAGGCTCGAATCCCAGCACCCACATTGCAGCTAACAACTGTCAGTAACTCCAGTTCCAGGGGATCCAACTGCCTCTTCTGTCCTCTGGGGGCATTGCAAGACACAGGTTCATCTACCTACATGCAAGCAATACATTCATACATATAAAATAAAAATAATAAATAAAAAATATTTTCCAAAAAATAAAATGCAAAGTATAAGTGTGCTATGCACAACTGTGATGCAGATATGTGGGTCTTCTTTGCTTCAGAGCACTGCATTTCTGACCATAGTAGCACAAGCAATACAAATAAAAATGATTATGAAAATTTTTAATCATTATCACCATTCAACTGGCAAAACTAAATTTCACTTGTTTTCTCATTATTTTACATTGTATGCGAACATTCTAATTAGTTCCTCTCCTATAATTGATCCCCTTACCTTACATATAGAACATGCAGGAATTGTTTTTGGCATAGTATAAAAGTGAAGTATCTTATGTCTACATTCGTTTCCTCCAATGATTCTAAGTGCTGGTTACTGCTTATATGATCCTTATTTTTGAACTTATGAATATAGAGTTATCTTCCTAATAGAAATGTTTACATATTTCAAAGTGTTTTCTCTGATCATAAATATACTGTGAAAATATTGCAATTTAAAAATATAAAACCATGGAAGAGAAATTTTGTGTTGCTTTGAAAATCTTTTAAATGTAGGTGAAGAGAATTAGCATGTATGTTTGTGTATGCTACACACATGGTTGTAAATATCAGTGTGTGATACCTAACTAAACTCAATGACGAAATGTTATTTCATAGAGTGCATTCTCACTGCTAGAACCATCCTCTGCTGCTTAGTCAGAATGGAAGTCACAGTCACCGGCTTTCTTCATTACTCAGTCCCCAGTCAGCTTCATTTCCTCTTAAGGTTCATTGGGATTAATGATGCACTCCGTTTAGCACAACAAAGAATTCCAATTCTCTGTAAATTTAGTGTTGTTCTCTAGTGAATATGCACTCCTCTAGTTACTAGACAGCCTGGAAATATGTTGATTTTGTTTGATGACATAAAGGCCAAAAGGCAAGGTCATTGTAGGATTGTTGTAATAAGTTATTAAATAAATTCCTCTGTAGGTAATTCAGTTTCATCATTAGGACCCAAAGTACTTGAAGAACTATCTTTAAATATGTGTGTCATTTCTCAGTTACCTGTGTTAATGGAGAGGTGCAGCAGTCTGTATCATGCAAAATGGGTAAAAATATACATATGCCAACTCAGAGGACACCTATGTCATATGCTTTTGGAATAAATAAAATTCATGTGAAGTAATGGCTATTGCACAGCCCATGACTGTACTAAACTTTTCTCCATATTCTTTATTATATCATAAAGTCAAATTTGATTATCTTTCAAATTTCAATAAAGGTGCTAGCACAAATAAAGACGTATGAAACCTTGTGGTATTTTCTAGCTAAATGCGTTATCCTTTCTTTTTGAATAGGATGAGAGTAACATAGTCTTATAGAAAGTGTTTTATTACATTTGCTTGGCAGATTGTAAGGTCTAAAGACCCTCAGGGAATTAAGATTAATAAAGATATCAGTACTGAATATTATAATGAGGATCTACTAAGGGCCAGAGAGTCTGCATTATAGTAATGTGTAATTAATTCCAAAACACTAATTCAGGCTTTCACTGTGTGCAAAGAAAATCATTAAAGACTTATACTCTATGTTGAATTTAATATGAGGCAAGAGACATCCATATCAAGTGTAATGAAGAAGTATTTTATGGAGAGTGTATTACACTGAGTCAATGCATTACCAAAAGTGAGAGTTGAGAGTCTGGGAACCGTATGGAGTTGAATTACACATAAATATGAGAGGAGAGAGAAGGCCCCTGGTAAGTGATTTTGCACTTGTGACAAATAAATTCTGACAAGAAAGAAAAAACAATGTAGGACGGTGTGGTGAGTCGACACAGGAAAGTAGTGTGTGGATAACTCAGGGCAAAGACTATAAAAAGAAATTTGATATGACTTCTTTTAACACCTAATTTTGATGTCTATTTTTATGAAATATGAATTAAAGTTGAAGAACCTCAAAAAGGAAATAGAATTTAATTCTATATCTAATGATCTGTGATCTGTTAGAGTTTGTTAATATTTGAAAAAGGGTTTTAATATCCACCTTCCAACTGATTTTATTTATCATGATACAACTATTCAGCAATATCGATAATATAGAAAAAAACAAGGATATATTTATACAAATCAGATGCTCATTATAAGTTGCATAACTTGCAGATTGTGGCAAACCTCAATATTTTACATTCATTGAAAATAAACATGTATTTTTAAATTTAATTTAATTATTTTTTTATTTTATGTGTATGAGTGTATTGCCTGCATGTACGTGAGCACATCCGTGTCATGCAATGCCACGGAGGTCAGAAGAGGGCTTTGGATTTCCCTGGAACTGGAGTTAAGGAAGGTTCATAGCCGCCATGTGGGTGCTGAGATTCAAACCCAGGTCCTCTGCAAGAACAGTATTCCTAATTGCTGAGCCATCTCTCCAGCCCCAGAAAATGAACACATTTTTTACCTTGCAACTATCTTCAAGAGATTTTTAAGGTTTCAGCCAAGGCGAATACATATTTTGTACTGATAAGCCATATAAAAGTAGACATATAATAGAATCATAAAAGTTATTTATCTGTATATGAAATAACATGAATATGCATTTTTAAACCTGTACTGTAAATAATTTTTTATGATAATATATCAGTATAGAATTATATAAATAT
>NW_008329335.1:1555337-1579882 GCF_000622305.1 Nannospalax galili
AGCAGGATATTTTATTCCTGGTATTACATAACATGGCTAATCTGTTCAAAACTTATCTTAAAAGTATGTTAATTTGAGTATTACTTCAGGCTTTCTATGAATTTCTTCCAGTTGTTAGTGTTTGACTTTTACTTGATTCCACTGTAATGAGTTCAAGAATGAATATCTCTCTTTTGTGGTTGACATGATTGCCTCAAAAAGCTTTATTTTAAAAAGAACAATTATATGGCAAGATGTAAGTGAATACAACCGAAAAAAGGATATTACACGCAGACTATGGAGGAAATCACTGTCTTAGATATGTTAATTTAGCAAAATATGCTTTAGAACTTAAAGGAGAGGGGGAAAAACATTAAACTATGCACTGTCCTTCTGCAACGGAGGCATTTTCCACACAGAATGTGAAGACCACTGTTTTTCTCAGGCCCAAATTATAAATAGATGATGCCTAGTTTTAAATAAGTAAAATAACAGGTCTTCTTTTCCTTTATGTTCCAGTTTCAGTGATCAAGGAGCGCCATTAACTCAATGTGGCAATTATATACTCCATCATCTCCAATATGTTTCTGGTTCAGAGCTGTTTACAGCTCTGTAACTTTCTTCACCCTGCTGGTGGCAGTGTATGGGTGCTCACAACATTCCTTACTGCCTTAGGCAAATCCATCTCCAAGAACACAGGTTACACATTCCACCCCTAGCCTTTTGAGTGCCATTAGAAGATACTCAGCCTTGGGAAGATTGTTTTAGCACTGAACTATTCAGACCCAGTCACTGACAGGTTAAAATGAGATCAAGTGCTAGTTCTAGCATCCAAGTTAAAGCATATCTTCTGGGGTCCTTGGGTTTAATATTTTCCTTTAGTTTCTTAAATAAAAAGTAAAAACTACCCATCTAAATGAAGTGTGCAAAAGGCATGCCTGAGTGTATGTGAGGCGCCATCAAGGCAGTAGGAGCTGGTGATGTTTTTTTAATACTACCTTTCTTTGCCCATTCTCTCTAGCTCTGTTGCTCTCCACCATAGAAGAAAAATGGTATATCATAGTACTATATTTCAGTTTTCATTAAAACCATGTTGACAAGATGACACTTCACATACTAACATGCTGTCAATTTAAGGTTGATGTCCCATTCAAATTAGACAAGGATAAGGAAATTTAACCAAATAAAGTAGCCACATAGTCCAAGAAATTGATTGATCCAGATTGGCCTTTCTGTTCTAATCTAGCAGGCATTCCACTGCTGACTTTCCCACGGTGCACTTTGATGGAATAAGTAGAAGCCCTGTGAGGGCTAGTCTACCAAATTCATTCATGAAGCAGGTCACTTTGTCTGGCCTCCTTAGAAACAATGAGCTTTGGTTTCCTAAAGTACATATCCCTTTACAAAGCTCCATAAGAAAATAGAATGCTCCCTTCAGTTTGTGTGAATCACAGGATATTTAATCTATTTCTATTAAGAAGTAAATGAGTCACTCTCACCTATGCCTGCTCACCTCTATCCATCAGAAGCTGCACCAACAGGATCCTGCCTTTTCCATTCTTGTTCTTTAAACAGCAGCACTCTTATCAACATATGTTTAAAACTACTGCTGGCATGCTAAAGTCAGAAAAAAACCCTTCCATCACAATGCACTCCATTATATCACAAGTCTCCGAAATGTAAATCCAATTCTTACTTCTTCCTTTACTTTAAGAATATTTTTCACCTTCCTTTACTATAAGAATATGGCACGGTGGCACACGCATTTAATCCCAGCACTCCAGAGGCAGAGGGAGGGAGATTTCTGTGACTTCATGTTCAGCCTGGTCTACATAGTGAGTGGCAGGCCAGCTAGGGCTACAAGGAGACCTAGTCTCAAACCCCCTCCCTCCTAAAAAAGACTATTTTTCACTGTCCCATTTGTTGATTCTTGACCTGGTTTAGAAAATCATTTCCTACACCTATATCTTGTAGGTTATTGCCAATGTTTTCTTCTAACAGTTTCAGAGTTTTAGGCTTCACATTGAGGTCTTTGAACCATTTGGAGCTGACTTTTTGCAAGGTGAAAGATAGGGATTTATTTCCATTCGTCTACAGGTGAAGATCCAGTTTTTCCAGCACCATTTGCTGAACATGCTTTCTTTCCTCCAGTGAATGTTCTTGACCCCTTTGTCAACTATCAGATGGCTGAAATCGCGTGTACTCATATTTGGGTCTTCAATTTTTTTCCATTGAACCACAGGTCTATTTTTGTGCCAGTACCATGTTGTTTTTATGACTATAGCTCTGTAATGCAGTTTAAAATCTGATAGAGTAATCCCCCCAGCATTGCTCATAGTGCTCAGGGTTGATTTGGCTATCTGAGGTCTTTTGTGCTTCCATATGAATTACAGGATTTTTTTTCCAATTCTGTGAAGAATGCATTGAGGATTTTGATTGGCATTGCATTGAATTTATAAATGGCTTTTGGTAGGATGGTCATTTTCACAATATTAATTCGTCTAATCCATGAGCATGGGAGGTCCTTCCATCTTCTGATGTCTTCATCAATTTCTTTCTTTAAAGATTTAAAATTTTCATTGTAGAGGTCTTTAATGTCTTTGGTCGTGTATATTCTGAGATATTTTATTTTTGCAGCAATTGTGAAAGGGAGTGTTTCCATGTACTCTTTCTCTGATTGCTTATTAATGGTGTATAGAAAAGCTACAGAATTTTGTAGATTAATTTTGTAACTTGCCACTTTCCTGAAAATGTTAATCATTTCTAGGAGTTTTCTGGTGGAATTTTTGGCTTCTCTTAGCTATAGTATCATATCATCTGCAAAAAGGGATAATTTGATCTCTTCCTATTATTACTCCTTTAATTTCCTTTTCTTGTCTTAATTGCTTTTGCAAGAGTATCAAGCACTATGTTAAAGAGGAGTGTAGATAGTGGACAGCCTTGTCTTGTTCCTGATTTGAAAGGGAATGCTTCCAGTTTTGCTCCATTTAGAATGCTGTCTGTGGATTCGTTGTATATGGCTTTAATTATGCTGAGGTATGTGTTCTCCAGTCCAATTCCCTCTAGGACTTTGAACATAAATGCATGCTGAATTTTGTCAAAGGCCTTCTCTGCATCTATTGAGACGACCATGTGGTTCTTGTGTTTGAGTCCATTTATATGATTTATGACAATTTTTGACTTATGTATATTGAACCATCTATCCATCTCTGGAATAAAGCCAACTTGGAGAATCATCATGATGGATGATCTTTTTGATGTGTATCTGTATGCAGTTTGCAAGTATTTTGTTGAGAACTTTTACATCTATGTTCATTAAGGATATGGGTCTATAGTTTTCTTTTTTGGTTGTATCTTTACCTGCTTTTGTATTAGAGTGATGCTGGTTTCATAGAAAGAATTTGGAAGTTCTTTCTCCATTTTTATCTTTTTGAATAAATTAAGTAGTATTGGATGTAGATCTTCTTCAAATGTCTGGTAGAATTCTGCTGTAAATCCATCTAGTCCTGGGAGGGGTTTTATTTGGGAGGGTTTTTTATTACTGTTTAAATTTCCTTATGTGTTATGGGTCTGTTGAAGCTGTTGATCTCTTCTTGGTTTAGTTTTGATGGTTTCCATGCTTTTAGATGCCTATCCATTTCTTTTAGGTTATCAAATTTAGTAACACATAGGTTTTTAAAGTATTCCCTTATAATGTTCCTGATCTTTTTACTGTCTGTTGTGATGTTTCCCCTTTCATCTCTGATTTTGTTGATTTGGAGATGCTCTTTCTTTTGGTTAACTGGGACAGTGGTCTATCAATCTTGTTTATCTTATCAAAGAGCCAGCTCTTGATTCTTTGATTCTTTGTATTGTTTTCTTTGCTTCTATTTTATTAATTTCCTGCCTGATTTTTGTTATTTCTTCTTGTCTGCTGGGTTTCGATTTCATTTGTTGTTGCTTTTCAAGTGTCTTGAATTGCAATGTTAAGTCGTTTATTTGTGTTCTTTCTGAATTTTTAATATAGGCACTTAGAGCTATAAACTTCCCTCTAAGGACTGCTTTCAATGTGTCCCAGAAATTTTATTGTGTTGTACTGCCTTTTTCATTTGGTTCCAGAATTACTTTTTTTTTTTTTTAATTTCTCCTTTGACCAATTCATCATTCAGTGTGTTCTTTAATCTCCATGTGTTCATGTAGTTACTAGTGTTTCTTTTTGGTGTTGATTTTAAGCCTGATTGCATTGTGGTCTCATAGAATGCATGGAATTATTTCAATCTTTTTGTATTCGTTGAGGTTTGTTTAGTGCCCCAGTATATGGTCAATTATGCAGAAAGTTCCATGATGCACTGAATAGAAAGTATATTCTTTGGTGCTTGTGTGTAATATTCAGTAGATGTTTGTTAGGCCCATTTGATGTATATATTTTTTAATTCAGGTATCTCTCTGTTAATTCTCTGTCCTGTTGACCTATCTAATGGAGACAACGGGGTATTGAAGTCTGCTACTGTTAATGAGTTGGGATTAATCTGGGTCTCAAACCCTGTAGTACTGATTTTATGAACTTGGACGCAGCAAAATTTGGTGAATATATATTCATGATTGTAATATCTTCTTGGTCAATTGTTCCTTTGATCAGAATGAAGTGGCCCTCTTTATGTCTTCTGATTAGTTTTAGTTTAAAGTATATTTTGTTAGATATTAGAATTGCAACACCTGCTTTTTTCTTAGTACAATTCTCTTAGTATATATTTTTCCAATCTTTTACCTTAAAGTAGTGCCTGTCCTTGAAAGTGAGATGAATTTCTTGGAGACAGCAAAAAGATGAGTTATGTTTCTTAATCCATTTAACTAGTCTGTGTCTTTTGACTGGGGAGTTCAGTCCATTGATATTTAAAGTTATTAATTAAAGATGTGTATTGATTTCTATCATTTTTATTTCTGTTCACATTCTTGGTGTAGCTGTGCATTTCCACAGTTTTACCTTCATTAAGTTTCTTTCTGTAACCCCTTGGGTATAGTCATTCTTCAGCTCTTTGTATTGTTTCAAGAACTCTGTGAAGGGCTGGTTTTGTGGACATGAATTCTTTCAGCCTGTTTATGTCATGGAAGATTTTTCTTTATCCTTTGATTATAATTGACATTTTGGCTGGATAAAGTAATCTTGGTTGGCATCTGTGGTCATTTAGTACTTTGGTCCAGGCTTGTTTGGCTTTCATGGTTTGCACTTAAAAGTCCACTGTAATTCTGATGGGTTTTCATTTATATGTGATTTCTTGTTTTCTTTTGCAGCTTTCAGTATTCTCTCTTTGTTCTTTTCATTTAGTGATTTACTATGATGTGCCATGGAGAGTTTCTTTTCTGGCCCTGTGTATTTGGTGTTCTATATGCTTCTTGTATTTTTGTGGATGTGACTTTCTTTAACTTTGGGAAATTTTCTTCTACAATCCTGTTGAAGATCTGATCCATACCATTACCCTGGGTTTCTTCCTGTATGCTTATAATTCTTAAGTTTGGCCTTTTAACGGTGTCACACAATTCCTGCATATTCCAATCTTGTGTTTTCTTAAATTTTTCATAATCTTTCCTTGAGTGGTCTAATTCATCCCTTTATCTTCCAATCTTGATATTCTGTTTTCCATTTCATTGATCCTATTGGTGAGGCTTTCTCCTGTCATTTCTAATTGGCTTACTGAGTGTTTCACTTCCTCCTTCATTTCAGTCTGAGCATTCTTCAATATTTCTCTTTTCCGAATTCATTCAGAAGTTTATTCTTATCTTCTGCAAGTTCTTTGATTTCTTTGTGTGTTCTTTAAATGCACTGAATTCTTTTACCATGTTTATAATTGTTCTTTTGAGTTCCATGTCCTGTGTTATCTATAGGGGGTTCTCATTGTACTCCTCTAGAGGACTGTTGGTACTTGGTGAGGATTTATTATTTTGGTATTTCATGTTATTAATTTTTTCTCTGTGACTTTGACATGTGGATTTCTTTTGTAGTTTCTGAATTTTGTGTGAGATTCAAGCCTTCCTTTGTTGAGTTTAGGTCTGCTTATTTTTGTAAACTTCATGTGCCTTTGTGGTTTCCTTCTTGGGGATGAAAAGCTGGTTGGTCTAGGCTTCAGGTTTTCTCTTTTGATTTTATATTGTAGTGGTCTAATTGCTTTTGTCTTGCTGCTCAGAAGTTCACACAGAGGCCAAGTAGAATGAGGCTTAGATGCTCTCTGGCTTTCTCCTAAGGTCTAGATCCCTCCAGGAAAGATTCTGGCCTCAGGAATTTGGAGGTTGGGCTGGCTCGCAAGAGAGCCCAGGAAAAATGCTGGCCCCAGGAAGCTTGTGACTGTGATGTCTAGGGATGCAAAGGGAGGTAAGGTTGACAAGAGGCCCGAGGGCTCCTGGGGACTACTGGGAGGAATTGGGTTGATCTGGATGCAAAGGATCAGGAAGCAGTGGGGATTCAGGGCCAAGAGGTCAGTCCGGGGGTCTAGGGTGCCAAGATAACAAATGGGCCAGTACCCAGGCTAGGAGGAGAGATGGGATGGGTAGCTGGCTGGGTGGGAATGAGGCTGGGGCAGTCAAGGTGCATTGGAGGCCACAGAACTTATCCAGGAAAGATGCTGATCCCAGGAAGCTGGTGGCTGTGCTGCCCAGGGATGCAAAGGGATGTGGGGATGGGAACAGGCCAGAGGGCTCCTGGGGAGTACAGGGATGAATTGGGTTGGTCTGGATGCAAAGGTTCAGGGAGCAGTGGGGATTCTTGGCCAAGAGGTCAGCCCAGGGGTCTGGAGTACTAAGACAAGAAATGGGCCAGTACCCAGGCTAGGAGAGATGGGGTAGGAAGCTGGGAGGGGGAATGAGGCTTGAGGAGTCAAGACACAGTGGGGACCACCGAATTTACCCAGGAAAGATGCTGACCCCAGGAAGCTGGTGACTGTGGCTGTGCTTCCTTTTTCTATGGATACTGGCTAGTTAGTAATATAATATCAGCTTATAATTTTTTGTTTGACATCCACATTTCCTGTGTCCTCAGTTGTGGAGCCCTAGCTATGCTTATCAATGAAAATTCCCAATTTAAAATCTGGTAAGCACAACATCAATTTTTGTGCGGTTGTTGCATTCATCATTTAGTTTTAACATCAGTCTCCGACAGCATATCTAACACCAAGAAGACAGTCATCTTTTGTCTTATAGCTCACTCCAAAGACTTCCACCTCCTCATTCCAGTGTCCCCTCATTGCTGGCATTAAGAAAGGATTTAGAACACTAAAAATCCCAGTTCTTGTTTGTGAAGTTTCCCTTAATGCTCATTAACCACTTTCCAAGACCTTGGTTAAAATTCTGTACTTCTATTAATGCTGATGTTCTTCAAAGTGGTGCAGACAGGTAGGATTCTTTGAAGATTCTGAGGAAGAAACAATATCAAGGTTATAAGAATTATTTTTCATTGTCACTAAACTCAATTATCGACAAGTGTTTTACATGGTTTCCAGACCCTACTCACCAGAAGTTAACTTTTTCCATATATCCCTGCAATAATTAGTTTTTGTAAAATACAAAAATACAGAGCTATACAGAGGTCAAATGGTTTGCTTCTCTTTTCTTCTTATAAGTCAGTTTCTATGTTGGACTCCTGAATTTTCTGTTGTTTATAAGCATTTCAGTCTCCTTGCTGATTTTTTTTCAATATAAGCACAACAATAGAATTGCATTATCTGACTTTACTTCAAAGATAATATGTTTGAAATATATGCAAACAAACCTTCAGATCCTTTGTAACTCAATGGTTATGTATGTCTATGTGTGTGTATAAAATATGTATATACCTGTATATATATAAACATATATATATATATATTTAATATTTGTAGCAATAACCTGGTAGATACGCAGTGGTAATGGAATGTGCCCTTGACTTCTAGTCTACATAAGAATGCTGTATCCTCTGGTATAGACACCACCCAAAGTTCTGTCATGCTGTGTGTTATGATAATTCAAAGACTAAAGACACAAGGATCACTCCCAGGATGGTAGTTAAGATTATAAATCTAGATACTTTACATTCATAGTCTTCTTCCTTTGCAAAAGTTTAGTATTTATTCCCATTCATTATTTTTTACTATGGGTTTGGAAATTAACATTATAATGGTCCTTTAAACTATCATAGATACTAGACACTGTAGTTATCACACACAGAGTCTCCAGTAGACCTCAACTTGTGTTGGATATTATTTATTCACCTTTGTAGTATTTCTAATAAGTAAAGGTTATTGCTCTTAGGAATCCATCTAGTCAATAACTATAGATGGGAAATTTGATAAAGCTATTGCTGAGGCTCTGAGAACTGCTCATGAGTGGAGAGGTAAACTTAAATTTAAGAGCTTCATAGACTTCATGTCCATTGTCCAACACTGAAAAATACAACATTCAGAGACTTGCTATTTGGAAAGTTCCTTTAATTATACTCCTACTGATTTAACATTCTTTTTAAGTATTTGTTGTATGCTCTTTATTGGTTGTTACACCTTGGAAAAGATAGAGTAATAATAGTCAGATATAAGTTTGAGCTCTTCAAAGGAAATGATCCATGTAAAATGAAGATATTTTTATGAACAATACATATATACGTATATGTTATTTAAGCAAAAAGTCCTGGAAAATCTCTTTATTTAGCTTAGCTTGAGCAACAAACAATAATTATATGTAAATGAGTCTTTTATTCAATATAACCAACTTCTATAGCATTTAAAGTGCAAATCAGCAGTATTGTAGAATTGAAACCCCCTCAGGCAGAGAGTGGACAGCACATTTCTTGTATGAATGATGTTTCAAGAACGCATAGCCTGGTTACACCAACAATTGCTTTTTTTCTACATATTACTGTATATTTCCAATAACAGTATACTTAATTTCACTTAGTTTTAATCACTGTATGCTCACATAGACAGGTTTCTTTTAAATGCTGATTTATTCTCTAAATGGAGAGGCTTGGCTGTTATTTAGGATTTAATGTTCTCCGGTGGTCACATTTGGGAGACTTTCCAACAGCGTGACACAATTGTTATTTAAGATCTAATGGGCCTCACTGGTCACATTTGGGGGCTGCTTCTGGCTGTACTGATGCTCTTGTCTGACTGGCAAATAACATGCCAAAGCCAAAAACGTAGAATAAATTTTGTACTCTCTGTGGACACTTGCAGAATGAAGCCAAGCTCTTTTTTTCTCTTTTGTTGTAATTGAAATGAGAGAATATACATGCATATAAAGGCATGCACATACATATATGCATACATGTGTATACATGTATATGCATGTGTTTATGTTTTTAAAGAAAGCCTCTTTTAGGTAATTATTTGAAGCATAACTGAAAGAAATTAGTAGGATCCTGAATAGCCAAATAAAAATAAAAGTCACAGGCACAGATGAACTGGATAAGTTGATACTTGAATTCTAGATTTATTATATGAATGAAAAAATAGCAGTCCCGGTTTTGAGGGTAATATCACAGCATTTCAGATGTTTGAATGGAGGAGGCTCATCTGAACAAGTATATAGATGCAAACATCTGTCATCCATCACTTATTTTAATAAACAGCCTTCAGCAGCTAAGGACACAGGGCTATAACTAATTTCACTTCTTTTCTACAGTGATAAATGCATTAAATATATGATACAATGCTTTGTGTCTACCTTTTTTCATCAAATATAATAATTTGGAGATAACTCATTCACTTCCCTGTATCAGTAGTCACTTCTACCATGCTTTGATTTTTCGAATAACTGGCATGTGAAAGCTACGCAGTGGAGATGAATCTTCCAGCTTAGTACCAACTTGATTTTCCTTGTTTGTTGTTCAGCTCATAGATGTGGTGCCTTCATCAGGAAAGCCGTATTGTCAAATTCTGGCAGCTAACCAAGAGCAACAGTAATAGCCAGTATTGATTGAAGGTGTATGGAATACACTGGTCAACAACTACAAAAGAGGGAGATCATGCCTGGTATAGATTTTTTATGTTGTTAGCCTGTGTTGCTTGATAGGGTCATTGGAGCACTGTTTAGGGTAAATACATTTAAAATTCTATTTTGGGTATGCATAAATTTTGTAGAGTAATAATTTCCATGCAACTTTTACAAAAGGCCTCTAGTGTTAGTTATCCCTTTTCCTACTCCCTTCTCTACCCCATCCTTCAATACCCCAATCCATTTAGCCCTTCCTATCCCATTTCCACTTTACATTACTGTATTCTAGCTCTGTTTTCATGAATTCCCCCATGCCCCTTACCAGTATCCTAACTTATATGGATTTTGCAGTTGAAACACACCGATCAAAATACTCAAAGCTAAGAAAAAGAACATGCCACATTTGTATTTTTGGGTCTGGGTTATCTCTCTTGGGATGATTGTTTGCAATTACATCCATTTACCTAAGAACTTCATTTTTTTCTTAATGGATGAATAATATTTTACTAAATATACATTTTAATTTTTGACAAGTTCTTACTTGTGTACAATGTTTGTGACCATTCTCCCCTGCCCATTACATTCTATTATATTAATCCACCTCTCACATATGTTGATTCTCTTCTTCCTAACTAGAGCTATTACTACTTTCGGCTCTTTCTCTCTCTCTCTCTCTCTCTCTCTCTCTCTCTCTCTCTCTTTTATATTTCCATTGTGTAATCATTACTTGATGGATATCTGGGTCATTTCCATTCCCTTGCTATTGTGAATAGAACAGCAATGAACATTCGGAACAGGTATTTCTCTAGTATGATGTACACTCCTTTGGCTATATGCCCAAGATTGGTATTGTGGATCATGTAGCAAATCTACTTGTACTACTATGAGGAAACATTACCCTGATTTCCATAGTGGAGGCACCAATTCGCATTTCCACCAGCAGTGAATTCTTATTCCCATTTCCAACATATTTGTCAATATTTGTCATCATTTCTTGTTTTTTTGGATGGACTACATGCTGCTTTTGTGTCTCCTACTGTTGGTTTCTAAGTGCTGCCCATAAAGTACACTATAGGCTTTATTATTGCTAAATATTAATTATAAAACCTGTGGGAAATCTGTGGGAAAACTGTGAAACGAGCATGGGAGTTTGATGGGGGATGTCATCAAACAGATAGAAGCTGTAGCCTCTCATTTCTAAGAACATCAGATGGCGTGACACCTTCTGATAGTCTTCAGATACACACAGTTGCGAGCTCACTTTAACTTTTGCTTTCAATGCCTTTAAAAAGTCCACTATTAACTGTACTCAGTTTTATTGAATAAGAATTTGGGATTAACTTCTTTTTAAGTTTTAAGAGGAAAAAGCATAGTGTAATTATTTTGATAAAGATGCATTCCTTTCTAGAGTGCAAAGATACTCCAACAATAATTCTAGTATTCTAAAATATGGAACTGTTTTTTATAAGTTAGTTGTCGATACATCCCCAAATGCCAAATCCCCTTTAGTTATTTGCTATCTGTTGGATTCAGCTCACTACTCCTGAAAAATTGGCATCAAACTCCACACAGAATGGAAGATACTGGCTGTGAGTTTTCATCTTTTTCCTTATAGTATGTCTCAGGAAAAAGTAAGACCAAGGCCTAGGACTCCCTCACTGCCCAACAGCCGAAGAAAAAGAAGCTAGATGTTGAGAACTGATTTTGAGTTATGTTACCAATGTTCTCTAAATACAGCAGAAGAGAAAAAAACTCTTGACAAACTTCTTGTTGATTAAAAGCACATGAAGGATCTCTCTGTGAGATGGATCCAGTAGGTTCTGCAGAGTCATCTCTGATTTGATCAGCTCATAATGGAAGCTTCTGTGGTGGAATGTGTACCAGGAGTGGCATAATATTAGGAAGTGTTTCTCGTTACTGTCATCCATAACTAGGATAAAAAACTCAAGTGTCATCAGAAAAAAATCATAGTCTCAGCTTCTTTCTCCTTCCTTAGTTCTCAGTGTCCTAAGACAGCTGCACTCTTTTATTTCTGTCCAAGTGTTTTGATTGTCCAAATGTATTCTGGTATGTGTGTAGTACCCAGAGAGACTGGAAATTGAACCTAGTTTCTCTGGAAGAACAGAAAATTTGTATAATCCCTGAGCCACTTCTCCAGCACAACAGTCACATTTTAAAAGCTATAACCTGATTCCCCATGTTCTGATCTAATCTCTCAGACAAAATCTTTGGAAGGTGAGGAGGATAATACCTTAGCCTGTTCATCATACACTGACCACTGGCCACCAGGCACTTAGTAGCCCTGCTTCCATGAAGTCTTTAATGAACTGACTTCCTTGTCTTCACGAACCATGCCCAGGAACCATGTAACACTAACCTGACCTCCCAGGTCACTGACAGAGAGGCAGTTACATAGAGGCCTGACATTTATGCATAATTTCTAAATTTTCTGCCTTTTCATGATTGATATGGATTAGCATTTTGATTCATTCTGGGTGTGAAAAACATTTTATTCATACACTTGTCTATTCATTTGTAAGTGTGTCATCATCAGATATTTTAATTTGATAATGTTCAGTTGTCAAGCTTTCCTGTTTAATTGTGAGGGTGTACCTAATCAAAGGTCATGAATGGGTTTGACTGTTTACATGTAGTTTTTTTTTTAATTTCACATATAGGTTCATGGTTCACAAAAAAATTAATTTTTGCCTTTGAAATGACTAAGGGTCATTTTGTTTATTTATTCTTCATGTAGAGATTTACAGGTATTATGAACAAATTTATTGAATTTTTGATATTTTTTGCCTATATTTTGATCCCATTTAGTTTCCTCTCCCTCATCCATATATATATGGATGACTATAGAGTTAAACATGTCTCCCCAAATGCCTTTTGGTGTAATTCCATTCACTAGACCCTGGTCAATGTACCAAGAGTCTCACCCTTAAACAAAACTGACTCTCCCCATCCCAGCAGCAATCGGTTGCCAATAGTTCCTCAGGTAGATTTGAGGCTTCCCCCATGTCCATGTTGGGATTTTTTCTGGCTTCGACTTATATGGGACTTGGGCATGCTGTCACTATTGATGTGAGTTCATATGAGTAACTGTCCAGCTGTCTAGTAAACTCTATTTCCCTATGGTCATTTGCTACCTCTGGCTCTTAAGATTTTTCCTCCTCCTTCTTCTGCAATGATCCCTGAGCCTTGGGAGGAAGATGCTTAATACAGGTGTCCTATTCAGGGATAAGAAGTCTGTCACCTCTTAGTCTCTCTCTACATGTTGACAAATTATGGGTCTCTGTGTAAATAGCACCTGCTTCAAGAAGAAGCTTCTCTGATAAGAGTTTAGTGATGCACTAATATATAGGTATAAAAATAAGCAATTAAATGTCAATTTAATACTATACCCATTGAGCAAAATAATAGTAGTATGTTCTCCCCTATGGCCTGTGATCTGTCTAACCACAGTTTCCAAGGCCTGAAAACAATATTTTAATGTTTTCTTACTAATGCATCAACAAATTTATAAAACCATGTGTATGTTTTATTTAGATTCTCTGTTTTTATCTGTTTTTTTTATTTCTCTCAATGAATAGTATATTTACTACCTTTGTTTTTCAAGGAGTCTAGAAATCAGTTTGAATCTATCAAATTTATTTTGAGACTATGTTGGCTATCCTTGTTCACTTACATTTTCCAGCAACTTTTAAAATCAATATGGCAATTTTCACAAAGCTTTCTAGGTGCGAATAAGATTGAGTTGAATCATTTTGTGAGAAACAGACAGCATTGAAGTTTTCAATCAGTGATCATTGTATTGATTGAGACTTTTCATTAATTTGTCTTAGCTTTTTTCTAGCTTTACTGTATTTTCTTATTATTAGCACAATGTGTTGGTCTGGGACACATCTTGTGTCCAAGCTTAGAAGAAAAGTCTTCATTATAAAATTACTGATAAAGAAGCTTTATCAACATTGACAGGGTAAATCTTGGTATAAACATAAGTGCTATTCTATTTTCCATAACAAACCTAGTCAGATAAAATCTCCCTCCATGTCGCACACAATGCAAATTTGCTTGCAGTTCATTATAAAAAGTAAAACAATAATAAATAAGCAGTCCACGCAACATTTTTCTGCATGAAACTCAGAAACGTTTTGTTCACTGAGTGATGACACCATATTTACAATGAAGTCTTTGCTAGAAGAAGTCCTGGAATAGACATGGGTATAGCTAGTATCCAAATAGAGGCCTTGATATCTTCACTTTTACTTACCTATTCAGGCTTCTGGAATTTTCTAAGTTCTTGGCTTGTAGACATTCTGCCTCTTTGTTTGAGTCTGTTTCCAATGGCTGTTTTCTTTCTCTTCTTTCTTTCTGTTAAAGATGACAGCCGTTCATTTAAAGGTCCACTCTGGTACATTGCAATCCTAGGATTATAACATTTATTTGAGGTATGGTCCTTGACCTATAATAGTAGCTTATACAAACTTATTTAGTAATAAGACAGCATTCTATCACAAAAGTCTTTAAGAATAGACTATACAGTAGTCCTGAGCAGGCTTGGAGGCCAAGCTGCCTTCATATACACATTCATCTTGTCATTTGCTGCTGTGCTTTCTGTAGTAAGATGCTTACTTTCTCCATATGAAAAAGGTGATGGTAATATGACCACTACCTTATATGAAATTAGAGGGAGATTATTTAGAGAGACAGGAGACAAGCTAGAAGGGAAGGAGAGGCAAGAGATGGAAATGGGTATGAATATGAGTATACAATGTACACATGAAATGTCATAATAGACCCTGTGCAGAAATAATAAGCTAATTTCGGAAAGTTACTCTTAAGCCACACAGTGCTGCATCACTGTTGTCACACCCTGGCTATGCTGTAGCCCCCCTGCTTGACCAATTCAAAAAAAACTGAGAGATTAAAACAGGGACCCTTGGCATTTGTCCCCTCAAGAGCGCTTTCACTGTCCTCTTAAGAGCTTTTGTTGTAAGTTCAATGTTTGGAGTTTACACAGTTTACATATGATAAGTGCTCATGGCTTGCAAAACACATAGGAATTTTCTCATCATAAGGGTGAGAAAGCAAGCAGAGCACACCCAAGGCCTTGGAGGTTGCCCAGTAACAGACCTCCTTTGATGTATGTAGAAACAGGAAGGGAGGGCAGCACCTTTCCTGGCATTCCAAGGGAAGTTTGTCTGGTCTTCTTCTCAGTACTGACTGCTCCCTGCTCAAGCCTCTTCATCAACAAAGTTCAGATAATTATGCTCTTAGTGAAGCACGTGCTATCTTCCTTAAAGGACAGGGAGGTTAATACAACTGTAATCCCAGCATTCAGGAAGGTTGAACGTATGATACCAGTTTGGGCTACAGAGTTAATTTGAGATGAAGTTAGGCTGCATTTTAAGTCAAAATCTTAAAATCAAACCAAAGATCCTTTTGTTAACTTTTATAAATCAACACTGAATATAGCAATTAATGTGTTTACAAAATCCTATTTATGGATATATTGAAAACAGGAATTTTAATTTCCCAACAAATGTTTTGATTTCTTTTCTTATTTATTTTGATGTTAGAAATTGAACCCAGGGCCTGTGGGTGTGCTAAGTACACACTCCCCTACTGAACTGCATTCCTCCCATACATAACTCATTATTAAAGAAAACATTATTTAGGCCTTTTATCTCTTTCAAAAAGAATCCAAAGTGTTACATATTCAAGGTAAGTAGAATGGGAATATTTATCTGTAGCTTCATATGTCACAACTGTTTTCTTTTTTTCTTTTTCTTTTTTTGTGAAAAAAAAATCAGCAGTCTAAAAATATTCAATTGGATGTAGATTTGTTTTTGCAATGTCAAGAAAATGACAAACTATGCATGTTTTTCTAAGGTCAATGCATGAAATATCTATGGAATTGTAGATTCAGAGTAATACCTTCTATTTCTCAAAAAGTGACAGTTTGTCACATGGCAACACAATTTTGCCTGTGCTTCCACTTGTATCTTGAAGAGTGAGCTGCAACTGGGAATTTAGACTTTGGCAGCCATGGAAAATGTAACCTAATATTCATACTTTTTATCTCCTCACACTGAAATCTCTATTTTACAGGACTGATGATGATGGTAAATATTCATAAGAATGAAACAGGATAATGAGGACATGGTCAAGACAGTCCACCCATGGTCATGGTCTTTATATATGTTATCAGCTGTTAAAGGATAGATGACCTCAACCTTTGGAGGCCAGAAAAACTAAAATTTGTTTTCCCTCCAAACTCATATATTTTAAAATCTTTAGGCAAATATTTCCTGAGTAACATAAAAATGGCTTCTTATGGATTTCTACTGTTATACCAAGCTCAGGTGTCCATGTTTTTAACAAATGAATAACATTAACTCCCTATCTTAAAATTTACAATGACATTTTGATCTCTTCACCCTAAACTCCCTGATGTTTTGCTAATGGACATATGTGAAATTTTCCAACCCATTCTACATTGAGGAAAAGTGTGTTATTAGATTTTTTTTTAAGTGTTCAGTATCAAAATTACACAAGGTAGGGCCTGAATGTGTCAGAAAACATGGAATATGAGTGTTTCAATTCATTAATGTTTGCAGGCTTTGAAGATGACTCATTGGGCTTTTCACACAATTGCACGGACCTATATTGAGATCCCCAGAACAGATATAAAAGCCAAGAGAAGAAGCAGACTTTTTTTAACCTCAGTATGCCTACAATGAAACAGGAGGAAGAGGAGAGAAACTGCAAGCCAGAAATTGTGGCATATGCAGCCATGGACAGTCAGATACCCTGCCTCAAACAAATTACAGAAGACAACTATACTTAAGGTTTTCCTCTTCCCTCCACACATAAGCTAAAGAACTCAGGTCCCTACTCTCAAATGCATAAACACACACACACACACACACACACACACACACACACACACCAAATAAACCTTTTAAAATGAACTTTGAGACTCATTTCCTACTTTTAGTAGTTATGACTGAATCTAAACCATTAACAGAATCCTTAATTAGCTCTGAACCATGTCTATCCACTTGCCTTTCTTTTGACACTATCATCTCTTCCCCCTGGATTCTAAAGTAGCCATTATTTCAGGTCCCAAGGAAAATCATGAAGAAATGGGTTGTGACTCACGATCTGAAGTGTAAGATGTGAATTTATTAAATATAATATTGATAAACACTGAGGAAACCCCAAGACATAATGCAAACAGAAATTAAGACATTTTGATTGGCTTCAAAATATTATGAGCCACTAAATTTCTTGAGAACTGTGACAACTCTCTGAAATACAGTAAACTCTCACAAAATTAAGCAACATATTCCTGGGAGAAGCATCCAACAAAATCAACTCTGAGACTTTGGGATTATCGTTTCTGATTTGATGTTACCTGTGATGTGTTCTTAGGGTAGCCCATCTGTTTGGAACAGATGTCTAATCCCATCACAAAGAATGGTGTGTGCTACAGTCATCTGCAGTGGGAACAAGGGAACAAACAATGACCCAGCTTTACAGAACTGGATTATTGTCCCAGCAAAGTGTTGGAATAGGATGGAAGCCTAGATTTATCCTCTAAACGATATTTCAGAGCATGACTAATGCCAATATCTCCATCTGCTTTGGTGTTTCATGGACCTAGTCTTCAGCCAGCATCTTTTTAAGGTATCTGGTAACCAGTCTTATTCTCACATAATAGATACAGAGAAGAGGACTGTGATTTGACAGACCAGGTCCAGAATTCCTGAAGAAACACTCCGGCTGTGTTTGACATGAAGAATCACTATTCTACATAAGCTCATTCTGTTAAAGCTAAAATTCTTTCATGAATCTCTTGACTATGTAAGATGCTTTTATGAAAATTACTAATATTGACTTGGTAGAAAAAGATACAAAAGCCATTTGCTTAAGTATTTTGGCAATGTGCCCATGAAACATTTTGAAGAATATTATTAAGACCTTCCATTCTACTATTTTATTGCAATACAATTCCAAAATATATACACATGCTTCCTGCTTGTTTATCAAGAAATGTGTTTATAAGCACTTTGCAGATGCTTACTTAAAAACAAGCACCTAGGGAGGATTAGCATTCAAAATATTGTGAATTTTTCTATTAAATCACTGTGTACTTTAAAATTGCCCTTAAAAGAGAAAGGATGTATAGATCAAAGAAAACTGTTTTCGGAAGTTGAGACCTGGTGTAAGTTTAAGTTGATAATTCGACAAAGACTGGAGAACTGTGTAAGATAAAATCATTGAGAGATCAAGAGGCTTTGAAATTTTATGCACTGCAGTAAAATGTCATTTGTCCAACAAAACTCTTGTCAACCTCTAGTAAATAATGACTTATAAATGGCCTCAAACTGGTTTAAACATATGCATGATTCAATTTTGTCTGGTCTGCTAAGCCTTATAATTCAGTTACTCAAGATTAGAAATAGACTTTAATATTATCACAAGAAATGAGGCTTCAGGTATTTTTTTATTTTGTGTTTTTAGCTAAAGAAGCAAAGAAGATCCATGGAAGCTAAGGAGAATTTTGCAAATGCAAATAGTTAATTAGCTAAGAAATCTATTAAATTCAAATCTCTTAATTTGGTAACAATGATCTTTGAATCATAACATTTTAAAGCAGAACCTAATAGTAGGTAATGAACAAGTGTTACCCTGCAAGTAATTCATATGTTTTGAATAAACTTAAAAGGAAAACATTACCCATGAATATCTATCACCTATCATTCATCTATCTATCTATCATCTATCTATCTATCTATCTATCCTCTATCTATCATCTATCTATCCATCTATCATCTATCATCTATCTATCTATCTATCATCTATCTATCTACCTATCTATCATCTATCATCCATCTATCATCTATCTATCATTTACTAATCAGGTTACTTCGAATAACAACAGCTATATCTACCTATCATCTATCTATCTATCATCTATCTATCTATTTATCATCTATCTATCATCTATCAATCAATCTATCATCTATCTATATCTACCTATCATCTATCAATCAATATATCTATCTAAATATCTATCATCTATCTACTATCATCTATCTATCATCTTTCTATCATCTATCACCTATCTATCTATTTATCTATCATCTATCTATCTATCTATCTATCTATCATCTGTCACTTATCTAGCTATCATCTCATTTGTATGTATGAATCCACAAGCAAATAAAGTACTTTAAGTGTCCAGGGAAAAGAGGAAAGGAGATGTGAGTCAACATTTTGAAGCCCACCTGAGAATTCCTCTTTCTTATTTTATTCTTACCTGGCCATCTGCAGGTTTCCAGAAGTATTGACACCACCACAGTTGGACTGCTTCCAGAATTATAACATACAGAGAATAAGCTTTCATATCGAGGATTTTCTGACTTTGTGATTGCACCTGGTCATGCTCAAGTGTTTAATTTCGTGTTGAGAAACTTTTCATGATGCTTGTCTTTCTTTTGCTAATTATGTTTTTCAGGAAATTAAAAGCAAGACATTAATTAATTAGAATAATATTCTTTTTTTTTCATTTAGGCGTAGGCAAAATGACCTTCCATGTGTAACCTCTTTAGACACAGAACAGCAGAAGGTGAGCTCAAAGAAAATTTGGCTTGCTTTACATGATTTATGGTGTTTGAAACTTGCAGAGACACTTGAAATGTTGGATGAGAAGATTATCTTAAGAGGAATTGAAATGGTCATTGAAAATTAAAAAGCTATTTCACTTACATTAAAATATTTATAATTAAAGTAACAAGTGTTTCCCAATAAGTTTAAGTTTAAAATCCTGTGACACTGATGATGACGATGGTGATGATAATAATATCTGTGTGGTATGCACCTATGTGTAGCTGGTAACACTTTCAATCCTTCCCATGCAGGCATGGAAATCTCTTGTGCTAGCTCCAATCCTTGAAGGATCTAGGGCCATTTGTTGCTAGTACATGAATGATATGCAAAGATATTTTCTTGTTACCATTATGATACCAAATGTACCCAAAAATAATTCAGTACTCCCTGTGCATCACACAAATCATTCCCTTTTTCTACCTTAACTTATAATCAGTGTGATTATATGTGTCCCCCTGTTCCATAGCATCCCCCTATACATCAAAGCCTCCTTAGTATGGAACACAAACTGGGTATTAAACCCAGCTTATGAAGGTATTAACCAAAGGAGATATTTTCATTTGATCTCCAACCACTATTTAGCATGCATCTGTAATTTATTCATGAACTGACTTTAGTTTGATTCCACAGGTTACCTGACTCTGGCTACTAAACAATATAAGCAGCTATACTTCACCAATTAAATAGAACACTCAGTATTACACTTTGCCATGGCAGGATAAAGGACAGAGACAAGCTTCTTTTGTCTTTATGTCAGGAAACGTGTACAAGTCATGAAATTCTAACTAAAGGAATTAGATACCTTATAGCCCTGCTTTCACTAAACACAGATTCTGAGGTAGGTCTGTGGTCACCTAGAACAGGCAGCTGAGCTTTATTGCAAGTCTAATTTCTCTATTGAAGAGACTGAACATTTTAATACTGCTTGAAGATTGGTATACCTCTTAGATATCTCAATGTAATTACTAAGTCATATATTATTACTTTATTGCGAGTCATTTCAATAATTGTTGTTAGAAGTTCAAATGTTCGTGGTGATGATGTCATGATTCTAATGTGCAAAGGTTATAGTTGGTGCTTATGTGACTTCCTTGGTGTGAAGTGTTTAGCAAGGAGCCAGAGACAAAGGGAGCCTCTAGGTCAGAGTGAGGATCCTCCCTGTTCTTTGAGAATAACATCATTATGTCTGTACCTTACTCAATATTTGTGAATGTTCTAGTCTATTTATTTCATCCTTCTCAGAGGCAAGAAGCCAATTATAAACAGAATATTTCTGAAAAATTACTATAAAATAGAGAAATTTGTGAGATATACTATTCCTTCATCAGGCCCAGATATATATTCTTATATCTCTTTAGTAATATTTCTAGGTGTTTGTAGAAATTATAACATTCAGAGAATAAGTGTGTATAGATCGTTACTATAAAGTCAATTAGTTACTATAAAATGATCACAGCAAACCTGGAATTGTACCTCAATTAATGAGAGAGTACGCTTAGTATGCACGAGGCCCACAAAACATGAAACAACGTGAAATAAAAAGATAAAGTAGTCTGGAATGGTGATATATGCCTTTAGTCCCAGCACTGGGGAGGCAGAGCCAAGCAGATCTCTGTGAGTTTGAGGCCCGCCTGATCTCCATAGTGAATCAGGCCATCTGTGGCTACAGGGAGACCCTGTCTCAAAAAAGACCAAAAATTAAATAAATAAATCACAAAACATGAAACAACGTGAAATAAAAAGATAAAGTAGTCTGGAATGGTGATATATGCCTTTAGTCCCAGCACTGGGGAGGCAGAGCCAAGCAGATCTCTGTGAGTTTGAGGCCCGCCTGATCTCCATAGTGAATCAGGCCATCTGTGGCTACAGGGAGACCCTGTCTCAAAAAAGACCAAAAATTAAATAAATAAATAAATAAACTGTTGACTCCATTCAGTCCTGAAAAATGCAAATTATCCACAAATATAAAAGCTTAAAATATTGTCTGTTATCACAATTTTATTGTAATTTGTATTATATGGAATTTACTCATTATTTTGTAAAATTAAAATGTTTGTGGATTCATCCTTGGCTGGCTGGCTGGATTGTTAATTGATTGTTATGGGCTTTCACTATGTAGCTCTGGCCGATCTGGAGCTAGCTATGTTGATCAAATTGGCTACAAACTACCAGAGGTCCAACTGCCACTGCCTCCCACCATGCTGGGATTAAAAATACTTTTTTTAAGAGAGCCATTGTGTTTATTTGGGTTACTTCCAGGACACAGGTGAGTCTGGCCACTGCATCAGTCAGTCCCACTCCAGTGGGGGTGGAAGTGTTATTCCTTTAGCCCTGTTTCCCAACCTGGCAGCTCCACTGAAAAATCTTCTTTCCCCCAAGCAATTATTTTTTTTAATTTAATTTTTATTGAATTTTGTTATTTTCATACAATATAATTTGATGGTATTGAGATCCCTTCCTCTATCCACACTTCCCCCCTACTGATCACTGCCCAATTTAATGTACTCTCTTATAAATATAATATGGCCTATGGAGTCTGATTTGTGTCCACAGATGTCCTTGACTGTTAGTCCATCCACTGGGCCCATCAAGAGTCTCATTTGTATAAGAGACTGGCTCTTTTGCACACAGCAGCCATCAATTGCCAAAAGTTCCTTAGGTTAATGAGATTTCTTACCCAGTTCCCCATTTCCTTTCTGAGATTTTTGTCTGATTTGAGCTTGCATAGGGCTTGTGTATGCTGTCGCCCATTGCTGACAGTTCATGTAAATAAATGACCAGCTGATGGCTCTTAAAATCTTTGCGATGATCCCTTAGTAAAGAGAAAAGACCCACTTTTAAAGTGTGCCAGAACACCTGGTGCAACATTGTATAATTTTTAGTAGTTTTTACTTCACAGTGTCTCTATATAAACTTGTAGAGTTTATTCAATCAATTTCAGCTTATAAAATCTTGTTGATTCTATTTTGTATTTATATTTTAACTCTTTATTGTGTGTGTATGTATGTGTATGTGATGCGCTTGTTGTCCGCATGTTGTGGGTAGAGTTACACAACTGGAGGAGGTCCTAGGATGACTTCAAGTGTAGATCCTTACCTTCCTTCTATTTGAGGCAGGGTCTCTGTGGCTTCCTGCTATGCATCATGGGGTAACTAGCATGTGATCATCACATCCCTTCTCATCACAATAGCACTGAGATTATAGGTGCATGCTAGCATTCTCAGCCTTTATGGGGGTTCTGGGATTCAATCCCAAGTACTCACAGTTGGGTGAAAAACACTTTGCCCCCTGAGCCATCTCACCAGCTCTGTTTTCACTTTAAAGATTCTCTGACTGCAATTATCCATTTCCTTCATAACACATTTATAAGCTTCTTTGCTCAGTATTAAAAAGAGGGAAATTATTTAATCCTACATATTTGTTCAGGTTTTAAACATAAGACAAAGTGTGTAACATTCAGTATAGTCTGGCTTCCTTTTGGTGCTTTAGAGTTCTGGATCCTGCATCCTCAACCAAATCTACATGTCTTTCTTGTTCCTAGAACGATATTGTAATTTTTTGATACTTTTCTGCTAATGACTCATTCTAAGCATTTATAATGTTTTTCAATAATTCACATCCATCTTCTGGGAATTGGCTGTCTCTGCAGTTGACTGTGTGTGTGTGTGTGTGTGTGTGTGTGTGTGTGTGTGTGTGTGTGTGTTATATTCTCTATAATATTTTAAAGTACAGTTATATGTACTATACTACTTATATTGTATATAAAGTTATATATACGATATGTTTTGCACTGTCTACTGGCTGACTATATATCATTCTTGATTTGAAGATTTCATAGATGTATATATCCATGCCACAGAAGAAACAGTGATTTACTTTGTGAATATTTTCTTCCATTCTTTGCTTTTAACTCTGTTTTATTTACTGATTCAAACCCATTCGTTTGTGTCAGTTTATCAATCTATTATTTATAGTCAATAAATCCTGCTTGAAATGTCCTTACCTACTTCGAAAATGAGGAAATTCTCCAAGTTTTTAAAAGCTTTGTAGCTTGCAAGTTCACATTTAGATATGCAGTCTGTCATGGGTTAGTTTTTATGAAGGAAAGCTTTTTTTAATATGCTTGTGAAATTAACCCAGCATATTTAGAAAATGCTCTTATTTCCTTATTATGTTGTTTTGTACCAGCCAAATAGTTACAGATGACCATTTCTGCACTTTATTGTGTGGGTGAACTGTTGTTTATGTCTTTTTAAAAAGAATGTTGAGAAGCTGGAGAAATGACTCAGCAGTTAGCACTGGCTGCACTTACAGAGGACCCAGATTTGAATCCGAGCACCAACATTGTAGCTAACAAGGGTCCATCACTCCAGTTTCAAGGAATCTGATGCCCTCTTATGACCTTCATGAACATTGCATGACAGTAGTGCACTGACATAAATGCAGATAGTACACTCATAAGCATGAAATTTTAAAAAATTATTTTAAAGAAGAATGTTAATTATTTCATCTCTATGGGCTTTAATAATTATCTGATACCTGTAATTCTTAATTTTTTTCAAAATTTTACAGTATCTTTCCTGTTTTCACTTAAGCATAACCTAATAGCTTTTTGACAATTGTTTAAAACTGTAGAAATATCAAATTTATAAAAATACTATAATAGCAACCATATTTCCTTCTTTTCACAGCTAAAAATTATTTGAAATTTTATTTAATTTCTTCTTAATAAATTATTTAATGTTTGTGATATTTAGCAGTGAACCTATGCTCTCACATATGCTAGTTAAAGTGGTCTATCACTGACCTATAGCCACAACATTCTTTTATATTTGTCTTTAAATAAGTTCTCATGAAGTTACCCAGGCTGGCCTTAAATTTGTGATCCCCCTACTGCAGAATTTTTAAAAAAAGAAATAATTTGCAAGGAAAAATATTTTGCACTC
>NW_008329335.1:1579917-1580864 GCF_000622305.1 Nannospalax galili
ATTCAGAAAATATATGCTTGAATATAATTTCTAATATAAATACATGTCATATTCAACTTACATATATGTTAAAATTTAATGATCTTAGTCCTCTAACTTGCTTATTTACCAGTGTTCACCCAGGCATTACTCTGACTTAATAACCAATAAAATTATTACTTCAAAGAAACAAAGCATAAATATAGGCGAGCACGCGCTGGGCCCTCAGGGTCCCAGCACGCACTCCTGGGCAGTGAAAGCTCCTCCGCTACTGAAGTCTACTCAGTCGATCCCGTCCTTATTTCACCCGTATACCTTCCTCAGGATGTGAGGTCCACTGGCCACTTGGACCATACTGGAAGCGTACGAGGGATGGCGAAAGCCAGGATGTCCGCGAGTCGGCGATGGAGGAATAGCACCCCCGGGGAGACTGGATTCCAGGATTTAGTGTTACAGCTCAAGACAAGTGACTCAACTCAGATCTCAGTGATTCAGCTCTAGCTCCAGCTCCAACTTTATTGGGGTAAAACTAGGACTATTTATAGTGTAGAGACAGCAGAAGAAGCCTTAGCTGATAGGTACTTTTAGGATGCCTCATTTACATAGGGCGGTGGGCTTCTATCAGGCTATCAGACAACGCCTGATTAAAAACCTGGTAGCTCCTGTGCCGGAGGGCATGTATTTGTGGCGAGCACTTTAAAAGAAGAGTCAGGGAGGATGCCAGGAAGGCACTCTGCTATGAAAAGAATCTGTTGGGAGCCAAAAGGCCAGAAGAGAAACATCTTTATGGCTTTGAGAAAAAGACAGCTTTATGGTTTCCTGCGAATCTTTATGGCCTTGAGAAAAAACAGCTTAATGGTTTTCTGTAAGTTTCTATAAGATAGCACTTAGTTAAAGAATGTAGAAAAACAACTTTGTGACCCAGGCTAAGTCAGCCTTGAGAAATGTTTTATGCTCATCATAGCAGT
>NW_008329335.1:1582551-1592075 GCF_000622305.1 Nannospalax galili
AGGGCCCCCCTACTCCCATTAGTTGGGGTCCTGGTATTAATTCCCAGTGTGGGGGAACCTCAGATCGCCTTAAGATGGTTTTATCAGCCCCAGTGTCAAGGAGGCATTTGAAAGGTTTATTGTCTATTTTTATGGTTAATTTTGGATGGGTGTTTTCTGTAATACTGGTTACCCATAATGTTTGTGGCTTCCCTCTTGTTAGCGGGGCTGAGGGCTGCCCCGGAAGGAGTTTAAAGGTGGCAAGGGTTTGCCATCTCTGTCATATTTAGATCTACAATTTCTTTTCCAGTGAAAGCTCCTTTTACAGTGAGGACAGTGGGTTTTAGGGGGTCGAGTGGCAGCTGAGTCATTTTGGGGACAATTTTCTTTCTAGTGTCCAGTTTCTCCACATTTAAAGCATTTTGAGTTGGACTGAGTTGCAACTGCAAGGGCTTGGGCAAGGGAGGAAGCTTGGTACGTAGCAGTCCCAATATCCTGAGTAGCAACAATCCACTTTTCAGAATGCTCATTCTTTAGTCCCTGACATGCTTGTCTGTGCTCAGGGTTCATCCCTTCCCAGACAAGGCTGTTCAAAAGTATTGTTTTGGCTGCAGGATCTGTTATTTTTCTATCTAAGCTTGCCTGCACTCTTAGTATGAAGTCTGGAAGAGCCTCAGTTGGCTTCTGCTTTAAAAATGTTAATGAAGAGGTCTCTCCAGGGCCAGTGGACAATGGTGTTAAGTCATCCAAGGCCTGCAGGGCACACAAGGGAATCTGTTCTATACAACCAGCAGGAATTGCAGCTTGCTGAATTCCTGTGGAGAAGTTACCCTGACCAAAAAGCTGGTCATAATTCCAATCTATAAATCCAGGTGGTGGATCCTGTCCTGGCTGGGGTCTCAGCTGTTGATTATGAGTGTCATTTCTCTGAACTTGCATTAGGCACTCATCTCTAAATAAGGCTTCCCATTGTACAAATAATGGACTGGGGAGGGTGGATCTACAGATGTTTCTCCAATCCTGGGGAAGCACGTTAGTATTAAATGTCTGTAATATGGATTAAGTCCAAGGAGCATGAATGCCATCTTCCCTTACAGCCTGGCGCAGTTCTTTAAGTTCAGCAGCTGGGAGTGGGTACCAGGCTAGGGGGCGTTGTCTGGTTACATGTAAGTTAACAGGAAAAGCTTCTACTGGTGAGTTTTGGGGTTCCTGAGACAGCTGAGGCTGGAAATTTTGAGGCTGGCAGATTTCACTGTCTCTAAGGTTACACAGCTGCTCTGTACCTGGGCGTGGCTCCACAGGCAGCAGCTGAGCCTCACTGCTTGGAGGCAGCTGAGGTGGAGGGGGAGGAAGAGATTTTATCTGAGAATCTTTGGAAGATTTTGAAATTTGGGCTTTAGTATCTGGGCTTGTTAGATCAGCTAGAGAGGGGTGAGGATTAATTTTGCTGATGGGTGGATTTTGTCTGGCTTTTGTTGAATCTGCTACTGGGCTGTTTTTGGGGTCTTTTTTATCATCTAAAACCTCTCTTTTATTACTCTCTGGCATTTGTAAATTCTTTACAATTTTAGGTGGGTAGGGACTAGCTAATTTGAATTTTCACTGAACCAGTGTAGGTGTGGCTCAAATGCTCTGAGGCAGGATAAAAGAGCTGACTTAGAGAAATGTGCCTGAATCTAAAGCTCAGAACTTTAGGGATTTTTTCTCTAGCAGTATTCAGATAGAAAAAGTTGGGTGAAGTGGTGGTTTCCAAGGGAACATTCCTGAAATTAAAATTTCAGGGGATCCCAGTGGCACCCAGTCACAAGACCTTCCCGCATATTTAAGAGGCTGGTGGCCATCCTAATGACTTTTTTAGCTGGCCAATGTGTCACCAGGTTTGAATATTAAAAGAATATCTAGATAGAGGCCTTTTGTCCACACCTGTATAGGCAGTCGGGGTCTGCTTAGGAAATCAGAGAGACCTTTGGTCAACACCAGGGGGAAGCCCTGGCCAGAAGACCTCAGTTGTTTCTCTGGACCTAGCAGTCCCTCGTGAGAACTTTTAGACCGGAAAAGAAAAGGAGGAAATTTAGAAGAGATGAAGAGATTAGATTACCCTCCTGAAGGGGAGGAGGGATACTCACGGATCCTTTGCATTCCTGTGGGGCACCAGCTCATAGCTGGCACGAAGTTCAGAGGCTAAGCTCCACGTTGTGAGAGGGTCCCACGAGGTTCAGGGGGGTCCCACATTGTGAGAGGGTCCCACGAGGTTCAGGGGAGCCCCACGTTGTGGCACCAGATATACCACATGGGAAGCGTACGAGGAACGGCGAAAGCCAGGGTGTCCGTGAGTCGTGACGGAGGAATAGTGCCCCCCGGGGAGACTGGATCACAGGATTTAGTGTTACAGCTCAAGGCAAGTGACTCAGCTCAGATCTCAGTGATTCAGCTCCAGCTCCAACTCCATCTCCAGCTCCAACTCCAGCTCCAGCTCCAAATTTATTGGGGTAAAACTAGGACTATTTATAGTGTAGAGACAGCAGAAGAAGCCTTAGCTGATAGGTACTTTTAGGATGCCTCATTTACATAGGGCGGTGGGCTTCTATCAGGCTATCAGACAACGCCTGATTAAAACCTGCTATCTCCTGTGCCAGAGGGCATGTATTTGTGGCGAGCACTTTAAAAGAAGAGTCAGGGAGGATGCCAGGAAGGCACTCTGCTATGAAAGGAATCTACAGCACATGGTTTCCGAGCTCATGAGCTATCCGGACGTGAAGAGACTTCTACTTTGCATAACAGAGGACCCCAACACATAAATAAGGAAGTCCTTAATCATACTTAAATTTTAGCAAATTTTGATTTTTATCTAAGGAACTGTTAGTTGAATAAAGATTACAGCTAAATAGCAAATATCTTACAGGGTTTTCAGAGAATAAATATAAAAAGCTACTTGAAACTCAAAGTCTAAGGAAATTGCTAGTAAGTAAATATTAAATTTCATCCATCAAAAAATATTTGTCTATCTGGTTGACATAGGAAAATTGTGCATTACTTTTTATCATTATTATGCTAAAACATGTATTTATTTGTTTAAATATAAAAATGAAATGTATTTTTAATTCTAAAATATGTGTTTGTTTTATTATAAATATGGAACTAATTATTTTGATACTAAGACCCTGATGGATAATAATGTTTACAGTATTAAAATAATCTTTAATCATTTGAATAACCAGCATAATTTTTTGGCTGTAGATTTTTCAACAACTAAATTTGTGTGTTCTTTTAGTAGAAGGGGCAAAATAATTGCATATTTTGGAAAAGAAATCTAAAAAATGAAATAAGAAATTCATACAAAAGAAACAAACAAAAGAAAATATTTAAAAATAAACTAAGGTTGCAACTGTTATTAATAGTTTTAAGGTTCAATGTAATGATTTGCATGGCTTACCACAGAGTTTTAAACACAGAGAGGCTGTTAGTGTATATGGATTTTCTATCAATGACTCTTGCCAAGCAGTATGTTGCTGCTAGGAACTGATAAATACCGAAAGAACCTGAAACTTTCCTTGACACTCAAGTGTTGGAATCTGAAATTCCATTAAACCCTGGCTGGTTTAGGTTCTCCTAAATCCTTTCACTATGATTTTAGTAAGCATATCTAAATATTTTAGACAAATATTTTTCTTTTCCTTGGTTATTAATAAATAAATGAGATTTTTCTGGGTTTTTGTTGTTGTTGTTATTTTTTCCCCTGTAAGTTAAGTCAAAAGCAGCAGGCAAAGGGCAAGAATGCACCACATCATATATGCTTATTAGTTAAGAGGGGAATGTTTTCAATTCATATAAGTGTTTATGCACTACAAGCTATAATTGTTTCCAAATCACTCTTCATAAACACCCAAAAGATCATCTTAAAATTTTTGATTATATTATTTTGGAGGTAAAAAAATAATGTTAAACATGGGTTTTGAAATTAAAATCTCGTTTTTTTAAAATTGTTCAGGTTTTTGAGACAGGGTCTCACTATGTAGTCCTTACTGGTCTGAAAATGGCTATGTAGACCAGGCTGGCCTGGAACACAGAGATCTACCTGCCTCTGCCTCCTGAGTGCTGGGATTATAGGTGTTTTCCACCATAACCAGCTTGAAATTTATATTGAATGATCATAAGAATAAATCTCACAGTTGTCTCTGTAATATGTTATATTTCTTTCCTTCTGTGTCCTTCATTTGCTTCTTGTCTGAAGTAGGAGCAGAATTCCTGGTAATACACACACACACACACACACACACACACACACACACGTTATGCCTGCATGTGTGTAAGTGCACCCATGTAGTGCAGTGTCCGAAAAGGACAGAAGAGGGCGTCAGATTCCCTGGAACTGGAGTTACAGACGGTTTTTAATCACCATGTGGGTTCTGCGATTCAAATTTGGGTCTTCTGCAAGAACAGCTAGTGTTCTTAACTGCTGAAGCATTTCTCCAGCCCCAATGATCTAGCTGTTTTAGGAAAGATCAAAAGTAATTAATATACAGCATGTATCATAGTGTTTTTGCAAAGAAGGACATTAACAAGCCAACACAACATACAAAATTGCATTTCATATTAGCTATAAAATGACTGAATATTAATGGCTATAAATAGTATTTCTAATGAAAATTTTATAGATCATAATAAAAACTCCTATGAATTGTGATCTTTGCATTCTTCACATATTAACTAGCTTTGGGTTTCTATTTGTGGGCCACCATGCCCCTCATGATTTTAACCTGACCAGATACATCTGTCGGATACTGTACATTCTGAATCACCTTGTAACCTAAAATAAACAAAATAATAATTATTACTATTAATAAATAAGGCTGATAGCATAATCCCCTATTTTTCTCAAATTTGTCACAACTAGACTCATCTTTGATATGTATGTAACATGAATCAATCAACATATCACAAATAAACTTTAGATTTGGACAATAGTTTCAAAAATAACAATATAGTTTTAAAAGTATAACTGCATCATTCTAGCCATCTCTGTTTTTATTTTCTGGTTTTACTTGTTAATTGATATTAATTCATTACATGGTCAGGATGTGTGTCCCTTGCCACATAAAATCACTGCAAATCACCTCTCCCACTTTAAAATACTTCCAATATTTTAATGATTTGTTTGGATGAACGGTCTTAACTAATTTCAATATAAACTAATTTATCTGTATCTTCCTAAGGAAAATGGCTTTTTATGGACCATTTAAGAACTTAAAATGATCATTTCAATTTAGAGAATACATTTACTTTAAAGGATTTTTTAATCTTTATTTATGTCTTTATCAATCTGAAGTTGCTTTTTAAATAAATATTATAGTTTAGAGACTATAATTCAGCTTTCAAAGGAAATTCATTCAAATTAATATGACTAAAAATCATGTTTCTCTTGCAAAATATAAAGGGTATATATATATGCATATATATGTATATGTATAAATATATATATAGAAAGAGAGAGAACAGTCTGATGCATTATATATGTATACAGTCACATACAATACTTGTTATTTCTCACTGCTTTCAAAGACCTTTACAATAACATAAGATTCAATCATTAAATCATATGGGTTGAAACCAGAAAAGGTCTTTAATCGGACTATAAGTGAAAGCCATTTCTTTAAAAGGTGATTCACAAAGTGATTGAGAGACCTGGAAAATGAAACAGCAAAGAAAAAAAACACACAAGACCAGTATGATATTCATTGTTATATATGTGGATGGTTAGAAGTCATCATCTTTAGATATCTGGGAGTAGAGACAAAACATCGGTTAGATATATTTGAGGTCAGAGATATGGTGTTGACAGTACCACTGCTCCCACCCATTACCTGCTAAGAGCAGCAATGAGGATGTTAATGAATTCTTAGGAGTTGTAATTTGCCCAACCTGTGGACTTAGAGCAAGAGCCCAGGCTGAGAAGGTGCTAGGAGCAAGTCACTGTTTTTCAGATGGCAGAATAATGATGAATGGTGAATTATTCAGGAGGGAAACAGAATTTCTACAAATAGGCTACCAAGATCGCAACCTTGATATCCATTTATAATGCATTCCTTCTCTAGAGTACAATCAGAATCTTAGGAAGATGTTGGCTCTACTTCCATGACTGTGTATTTTATTTGGCAAAACCGATTTTTCATATGCCGTTAAGACAACAAATTTGTTGATTTGGATTATCTGAAGATACCATCTAGAAGCACCTTTTAACCCATGTGTCATCCCTTATCTATGGAGATTTCCTGTTTAGATTTTACTGTCAACTTGACACATCTAGGGTCACCTGAGATGAGAGCACCCCAGCTGAAGAATCTCTTCAATCAGATTAGTCTGTGGCCATGCCTCTGAGAGATTGTATTGATTGCTGATTGATGTGGGGAGTTCCCACCCACTGCAGGCTGCACCATCCCAGGGCATTTGGGTCTCTGCTGTATAAGCTGACTGATCCCAATGTTTTGTTCAAGAGCTGAATAGTGGATTCAGGTACTGTATTGTCATCTTTTTAGGTATGTTCTCATTTTTGTAGTACATTTAAAATATGTGCAGCTTCACTGAAAATAATATCTGTATATCTAAAGTAAAGATTGTTTCCAATAAGAAAAAAAAAGCTAGCTGTTGAGCCAGTGAGGGAGGCAGGCAGTGCAGTCAGCAGCATTTTTCCGTGGTTTCTGCTTCAATTCCTGTCGTAACTTCCCATAATAATGAACTGTAATCTGTAAGTGTAAAAATAAGTAAAAGTTTTTTAAATTTGTTTTTATTATTTTTATTTTATGTGTATGCATGTATTGCCAACATGTACGTAAGTGCACCAATGTCTTGCAATGCCTGTGGAGGCCAAAAGAGGCTGTTGGATTCACTGGAACTGGAGCTACAGACAGTTATTAGCTGCCATGTGGGTGCTTGGATTCGAACCTAGGTCTTCTGCAAGAACAGACAGTGTTCTTAACTGCTGAGCCATCTCTCCAGTCCCAACTTAAAGTGTTTTGTAGAGCAACAAAAATCAAACTAAAACAGAGAATATTCAAATAATAGCTGAGATATGTATCTTGATTATTTTAAAGAAAATGGAAGCTCCCATTCGCTTTGTAGCAAATAACTATTGCACTAACTTCCTGAATGAGCTATGGTGAGACCTCACCACTGCCCAGTACTGACTTAAGCTATGTCAGAAAGAGCAGGGAAGCCAGCCACACTACACCTGCACTTCTGACCTATACAAGCTGCAAAATAAGAAGCCATATTGTTTTAACATCCTAAATTGGTGGTTATTTCTTATATGATATCCAAGGTCATGACCGTATGTTACACATATGCACATAAAAGTTCAGATATTTGTTTATAAAATAATTCTTGCCATTTATTTCTCTACATTATCCCAGACTGATTTAACCTCCCATCCACCAATTAAAATCCATTTCACTTCTAATGTTGTTTTACTGAATATATGCAACATATCCAAGGCAACGTTGGGGAATTCTGAAGCTTGACTTTTAAGCACTCGATCATTTATTCATGGTGATAAGTAAAAATAATACAAATATAACCTCTATATGTGCATTATGGACTGTTTTAATATAATCAAATATCACATGGAACTGGTTTAGTATATAATCCTGTATCATAACTCTGGAGGTCAGAACTTTCTCTGCCATTGCTCTTGCCCTAGGTCCTCATGTTGGTCAACTTACCAATCCAAGGAATTCTTGAACATCTTCATTGCCACTCTTAGCAAATAATGAATGGAGGTAGAGACACAAATACCCTCATTTCTATGCCCCTCAAATATAAGTAATAGTATTCTACCTTTCCTTCCAGAAGTATATAAAGATGGTGACATTGACTCTTCTACAGAGATAACTGTTAATCTTATAATGGTATTGGTAAGCATCTGAGATGATTGTTTCTGAGAGGCCTCTCTTCCCAGCTAACAAATGTTCATTACCTCGATATTCCACACTGCTTTTTTTCTGTGCATAGGCAGAGAGTTCTTGTGAATCTTATCAAGAAACAGATTAGGACCCCTCTTTTCATTTAAACTTTATTATCTCTTTAAACATCCATTTTAGTTAACTTTCTGATGCTATGATGAAACACAATGACCGAAGCAACTTATTGAAAGAAGAGTTTATTTGATTATGATTCCAGAAAGAATTCCATCACGACAGGGAAGCATGATGGCAGAAGCATCCAGAGCAGAAAACTGAGAGTTCACATCTCCAATGACAAGAGAGGCAGACTAGAGGTGGCCCAAGGATGTTAACCCTCAAAGCCCAACCCCAGAGACATGCTTTCTCTCACAAGGCCACATCACCTAAAGGTTCCATGATCCCTTCACACATACTAAAACTCACATATACAAATACAAATAATACATAATAAACATTTTATTCACTCATTTAATTAAAGGTCTCCAAATGACATACTTGCTAATATACCAAAGTGCAGTCACATAAGGGAATGAAGTACTAAGGAAAACTTGAATCATGCCAGCATCTCATTTATTTGCTCTGGCATCCTGTGTCAGGAAGAATATAATAAAGTTATGATTCAAGCCAGGTGTGGTGGCATGAAGCTTTAATCCCAGCCCTTGGGAGGCAGAAGTAGACAGATCTCTGTAAGGCTGAGGCCAGAGTGTTTTACATAATGAGTTCCAGGCAGTCTGGGACTAGGGAGATCCAGTCAAAACAAAATGAAAAGAAAAAAAAAATTACCAAGAAACAAAATAACAAAAGTTTATGATTTAAAATTTTTGAGGTAAATAAGAAGGAGAGTTTGGGCCATCTTGGTTTACATAAGGAGCACCAGGTTGGCAAGGGCTATATAATAAGATTCTGCCTCCAAAAACAAAAATCAATAAAGCAATAAGAACAAGAAAGAATAGAGAGAAGTGATTGGAGAGCTGTGTAGAAACTTCTTTAAAATGGGATTTTTTCAAATATGCAACAACAACTTGGAAATATTTACAAATTATGTGGACATACTGAAGAATGAGTAGCATAAACAGTACATGACATTTTGAACTGACTCTCTACTGGGTCGGCTCCCATCACTGTGACATAATTTTTAAAATTGGTTTTATGATACTAGTTACCATGTTTCCAATGTCAAGTAAAATGTATCCCTTCTTACACTTATGAAGATGTGTTAATAGATAATTTACTTGTATTTACAAGGCTAAATATAATAATAGATAGATGAGAGATTAAATCAATGGGGGATTAAGGCAGGTGGGTAGGCAGATAAATGGTAAGTAGATATAAAAAGTGAAATAAATTTTCTTAATTATAAATACATGTAATTAATACAAAGAAAAAGTCACTAGCCATTATGTAACACTAACAATTACTGTAAAGTGGTTACTCCAAAAGTGCTTGTTTAATAGCCCTACAGGAAAACATAGTAACCCTATAAGGAAACATGGAAAGCATAGCTATCCAACAAAAGTTTCCAAGAAGAGAGGGGTGGAGAGGTCATAACTGCATTAATTATAAAGAAATCAAAATGATGAAGTTAATGTT